>NC_060278.1:109430498-109457306 GCF_021613505.1 Equus quagga | reverse complement strand
CATCACCACCACCATCATCACTGCCATCTCCATCATCACCACCATCATCACCATCACCACCACCAACACCACTACCATCATTATCACCACCATCACCATCACTGCTACTTTCAACATCACATCACCGCCACCACCAAATTTTGGCCGTTTGGCCGCTCAACTTTCTCAGACTGGTTCTATATCCTGCCAATGTCTCTGGCTCTCTTTCCCCTGGTGTTACCTTTAACAGAGTTCCGTGAAGGAGGATAAAACAAGCCACCCTTCACTCCAGGGATGGCACAGGGAGAAGTGAAGCTCCAGTGAGCAGAGACACTAATTGGAGATGTTGTCATCTCCAGGGTATGCGGAGAAGCCGGTGGCTGCAGCCACGCGGCAGATGTTGGTGACAACTAATTGTTTCCAGAAGGGCCTGTGCGGTTATTGCAACACAGCGGCTGGTCTGTGAACGCCATGTAGGTCTTCATTGTTCTCAAATGACCGTTTCGGCAGAGACAGTAAACATAGGTTCGCTCTCTTTTAAGGAAAATTCGCGCTCTGAAAGGAGAGCTCTGGTACAAAGCGCCTCTTGCCAGTCAGTAATTTTCTGACAAATTAAAACACCGATTTTTCTTTGTGCGGCGAGTTCCCATTTATTGCCTCATTGTGAAGCCAGGCTTCTCGTTCTCGTGTGTTAACTCGCTCAACCCCAGGAGAAGTTTTCCTATTATTCTCAGAAGCGTCGCTGCCTTTATAGAACAACTGTGTCTTCACATAAGTATATATAATCACACTAATGATACATCCAACATACAGGGCACACTCTGCTCCAAAGACGCCTGGAGAAACTTGCTCACAGAGCGCATCTCTGGAGCTGCCTCCCCCAGGCTCCTGTCTTCTGTAGGTGCATGAGCTCTTTGTGCATCCATTTTGTTCAAGGCGGTCTTTAGTGTTCTGAAGATCGATTAATTCACATGACAATGGCTATAAAAAATAACATAGCTGATCCTCTTCAGCAGAGCTTTTCAACCCGAGCACTTTTAACAACCCTCCTGGACCATTCTGGGGCCCGTCCTCTGCATGCAGGATGTTTAGCAGCGTCCCTGGTCTCTACCCTCTAGGCCAGCAGCACACTCTCCCAAGTCGTGACAACCAAAAATGTTCCCGGGATTTGCTCAATGATCCCTGGGGGCAAAATCAGCAGTTGAGAACCACTTGCCTACAGCAGAACCTCAGATTCTTACATAACTTATTGTTCCACAACAGCCAAATGAGCATGTTCACCCACCAAGTTACCAGCACGTTCTTAGGAGTGGGGAAGTCAGTTCTGCCTAAACACCAGAGATGGTGAACTCACCATTTGTGATGGGCAGCAGGCTCCTGAGGGGTTTTAGGCACAGTGATATTTAAGAGACATCCACCCATCCATCCATCTAACTGTCCATCCATCTCCATCCATCCAATCATCTGTCCATCTGTCCGGCCACCCATCCATCCATCCACCCAGTCATCTATCTATTCCTCTACTCACTAATCATCCATTCATCCTCACACCCATTGACCAATCCATCCATCCATCCATCCACCCATCCATCCATCCATGTTTTTTGGCCACTTCACACCTGCCAGGACCCATGTTGCAGATGTGAATGTAAGGACAAGATACAGGGTCCTTGAGGAACTCATAGTCAAGCATAGTGGGCTCTCATGGGCGTGGCATTACCCCAAGGGGCAGTTTTGGAAATATGGGAGGTACATCTTGGTTATCACAAAGTCTGGGTACCATTAACATCTTATGGACAAGGGCCAGGGATGCCAAGGCATCCTGAAAAGCCTAACTTCCATGTGTGTACACCTCACATGGTCCACTGGCTCGTCCTGTAAGTTCAGAATTATTTGAGCCCAAATCTTAATTTTGTTTTACATATAAACATCACCTGGTTTTTGAAGGATTTTAATCCACAATGGATTTTTCAGGAGTGAAATTGCCATACAAACAGAAAGAAGGCTGTCCTTTGTGTTGCTCAGAACTTTCCAAGAATTCGTCACCATTTCAGAGACTCTCTCTACTGCCAGGCACGCTGACTGGAGGCACTTGTGGTGCCTGTGTCCATCAGCGCTTGTGGTTGTCGCCTTCCTAGAGGTCCCACGGACAAGCCACAGGCCCCCTGCCAGGGCTTCTAGAGAAGTCCTGTCGGAGCATTTACATATTGAAAATCCCTGTGCTTTTGTAAATGCTTTCTTTCTCATCTTCCTTTATATTTCAGGGACACTATAGATTGTTTTTTTTTTTAAGTGTTCGCCGATAAAGATGGAACAATCCAGGATCTTGATTGTGGTGGTTAAACGAATCTACACATAAGATAAAATTACATAGAACTTTCTGGGGTGATGAAAATGTTCTAAAATTAGATAGTGGTGATGGTGGCATAGCTCTGAGCAAACTAAAAACCACTGAATTGCGTTAAAGAGTGAATTTTATGGTATGTGAATTATTTCTCAATAAAGCTGTTAAAACAAACACTTCCATGGTTCCCAGCTGCTCTCTCATTAAAGTCCAAGCTTCCTGCTCCGCTCACAGGCCTTTCTGATGCGGACCCTGCCACCCCAGCACGCTCCCGAGCCACTGCCCCCACTCACCTTAGGGACGTTGTTCAGGTTCCCCACCCTGCCACTGATCTTGGCCTCCAGGCCACCACACACACTGTTCCGGCACCTAAAACGCCCCTCCCTCCACCTGCTCCCAGCCAACCCCTGCTCTGCCTCAGGGTCTTCACTAACACCTGCCACGTCCAGCCCAGGCGCCCCTCCTATGTGCAGGTGGCATGCTCCCATCACAGTGTTCCCCCATTCCCTCTGCCAATCTTGATCATAAACTCCCCGCCCTTGATCATAAACTCCATGAGGACAGGAACTGCCCCCACCTTGGTCACCTTTAATCCCCAGTAGCCAGCACAGAGCCTGGAAGAAAGGGTACTCAGTGCATACCTATGGAGTGAATGTTAGTATGTATTTCTGATTGATGGCAGGAGGGCCCAGAGCCTCCTTAGAGGGTGATGTGGAAATTATTATAAGCTCAATGAAGAGCAGACTGGTTGCAACAACTTATAGTAAACAAATTATCAAAAGTTTAAAAAATTGCATGGAATTACGTACACAAATGTGTGCGCGCGCACACACGTGCAGGTCACACTGGTGATCTGTGAGTCAGGCCTGTGCACTGTATCGTCACCATTTTACTGGCTCTGATGCTGTGCCATGAACAGGGTGTCACCACTGGGGGAAATTGCCTGAAGGGCAGATGCGACCTCTCTCGACACTGCTTTTTGCATCTTTCTGTGAATCGATGATAATTCCAAAATAGAGAATTTTAAAGGTGTCCGTCTGGGTGGGTTATACCACGTGTGAATTTCGTTTCAGGACGGAAAAGGGGTGTGGCAAACATTTACTCTCAAGAGGCTTTTCCTTGCAGGCGGAGCTGCACGGGCGCAGCAGACGAGGGCTCTCACACGGGTACAGCCCGCTCCCTCACTCTCTCTGCATTTGTCAAAAAGCCCTTGAGCACGTACCACACACGCCTGCCCTCACGGTGTCAAAGTCTAGACGTGAGAGAGATCACACAAGCAAAAAATCTGGCAAATGTGTCATGACGCGCTGGGATGAGGGCGATGAAGACAGACCCGCATCCTGTGCAGACGCAGCCAGCTGACTCAGGACCCACAACCCCGGAGAGAACGAGGGGCCCTCCCCGCAGGGCAGCCCTCCATACCCCACAGCCGGCCACCTGGTTCTTTTAAGCGTTCATCACATGAGAGTGTAACACCGTTTTCACCAAAAAAGATCCTTGCTCCCTGAGGACGGCCGGCCTCCTGCTCTCCTCCAGAGTGGCCGGCACACAGCTGTCGTTCACTAGACACTCTCTCATAAACGTTTGAATGAACAATGAGTGCTCTCACAGCCATGAGCAACTCGCGAGGAACTAGGGAAGGTCATGGAACCCTGGGGCCTGACGGTCCGCCGGTGGCCAGACAGGACAGTGAGGAAGGGCTGACCTGCAGGCCGCCCGGCTGGGGCTGGGGCTGGGGCGGGGCAGGGAGGGGTGGGGACGCTGGAGGAAAGGTGAGGGGCTGCAGGTAGGTCCAGCTTCTCTCGTGGAAAGGGTCTTTGTGGGGAAAAGACGGGAAAATCTATAATGTGCACTCTGAGCCCATCGCTGATGTGCATTCCCAATTATGGAAAATAACTGTCCCTAAACAGGACCAGGGCTGAAAGAGCCGCTGCCTCCGGAGCTCAGCACAGCACGTGGGCCCCGGGGTACCCACCGCCCTCTGCCTCCCCTCCTTGGGGCATCAGGGCCAGGCAGGCCCGAGCAGAGACAGCCACTCCAGGCCTAGGACCATCCTCGGTGAGGGCGGAGGTGCTGTGGCCAGGGCTCCAGAGAGCTCGCTTTCTCTCACAACCAGACGTTTCCCGAAGTCTGAAGTCTTTAGTTAAAGAAGGGGCTTAAAATGCAGGTGCCCGGGCAGGAAATCATCACTGATTTACATTTGGTGGACGATTCTGAACGGTCTGATCCCCAGGGAGGGCAGGGTCCTGACGGGGCAGACGAAGAAGATGGGAAGCTGGGGCCCTGAACACATGCTCAGCCTGGACACGGGGCCATGGGCCAGGCTGCAGGCGAGGGTCTTCGGCCAGGGAGATGGATTCTTTTGTGCAGGGTAGCTGGCCTGTCTGTGGATGGAAACCACACGCACGGCATCATTAGCCCCACGCTGTAAACACGTGACATGTCAGGTGAGTGTCAGGGGACAAGGAGCAGCCCACTCTGATGGACTTCTTGGTGTTTCAGGCTACAGCTCATAATCCCATTAAGAAAGATACGCTAAAGATTTGTTTTAAGTAAACAAAAACAAAGCTACAGCCTGCACCACTTTTTCGCCCAGGCGCTGTTTGCTACGGGTTGAGTGCTTCCCGGGACACAGTCCCACACAGACTCTATTCCACACTCACTCCTCTGCTCCCGACGAGCTAGGAAGCCAGTGCTATTAGCGTCCTCAGATCAGAGACAGGGCCCCGAGCAAGACTAGCACTTGCCCACGGCCTCTCAGTGAGCCAGGATGGGACCTGTTGAACCCAGACACCACAGTCTGACCCCACTGCTGGGTGTTCTCCCCACCAGACCGGCATCTCCACAGTGAACTCTGAGTGCCTCCTTCATACACACGTGGATATATGATCCCCATCAACGCCACCGATGCACCTTGAAGGTTTCAACTTGACAGTTCTAAGAACTATAAATTGTTCCTGTTCCCAGATATCAAATGGTGACATTAAAATTACTTAATTTAATATCCTCAATATACTGTTTCTTCAGCTTTTTTTCTTCCTTTCAGATTTCTTATGGCTTATTATAAACTGGCGTAATTACTTCCCAGGAAGTTTGATTTTCATTTCTTCATTTGCTTCTTAATAAAACCTTTTTCTACACAGTTAGCTGGGGAGGAGACATCACGAGTCTAACTTTTAAGAAGTTGCAAATTATCTTAAATAGCAGCTGTGCTCTTCCTGAAGTGTGTTATTACAGGAGGTAGACCAGTCGGAACTCAGCGCTGTGGTGTGGATGGATGGGTGGGAAGAAAGAGAAGGAATGTCACCCGTTTTTCTCTCTTTGTCATCCCCCATTCAACGTCTCCCTCATCTGCCAGCGGCTGCCTTCTCCAGGTTTCACCTCCTCAAGAGCTTATGCACCACGAGGCCTTTGCATGTATGAAAAGAATGCATCCTGAAGATTAATTGTGAAGAAAAAGAATCAAATAACATATTTCGTGCTTTCCTGGCCTTACTTCGATAGAAAATGTTGGAAAACTCTTCAGCAATCACAGAAATTTAATAACAAAACTCAAACAGCAAGCCCACCAGATAAGATGCTTCAACAACCATCTCTACCTTTGAAATTCATTAGCTAAGGCAATTTACCAAGCCTGCCCCAGAATGCGTTATTCACACAAGAAGAGCCGCACTTGATAAATATGGAAACCTTGACTATTCTGCAGGGTCTGAATGCTTTTACATAAATTCCCACTAGGATTAGCAATCTTTTCAGAAATCAAACGACACACGTAAAGCTACTTAAGGTTGGCTTTTCTTCTCCATCAGGCAGTGTAAGGTAAACTCTAAATGAGGGACTGAGACCCATTACGGGCCAGCGGACTCAGGCATCATCTCGAATAATTTTCTGACACATGAGATTAATTCCAAAGATGCCTGGAACTCGACATGTAAATCCCCCTGCCTGTTTTCGGGCCCAAACTGGGAGGATGAAATGCTATTATTTGATTACAACCTGAGCACAACAGATCAGCAGCCACAGAACTCGACAGTGGGGCCGGAGTGCGTGCCGGCTGACGCTCGTGATCAACAGAGAAACAAAGAAATGAAAGGACATGTACGACACGCCCGGTTCTCAGGGCCCAAGCGATTTTCCGAAGGACACAGAGTGAGGGTATGTCAGGCTGACAATCAAGTTTACATTTTATAAAGTGAAGTTAAGTTTTAGGCAATTATCTGGCTAGTTAATTTTCAAATGGTTTCTGCCTAAATAATCCAAGGGCCCATAAACGAGGGAGAGGCAGGAGGAGGGGTCTGAATTCCCTCCGAGTGGGAGCTGGGCAGACTCGGTTCTCTGGAAACAAACTAGAACGGGAGGTCAGTTTACCACGGGTGAGTCGAATGTCAAGGTGCACGTGGCCAGAAGGGTTTCATACTCAACAGCAGCTGTCCTGTTGATGGCTCCTGCTGGCTGGGCTGGGGCGGGGGTGCTCACTGTCACCACTGAGCGCCAGGGGCAGACCTGGCTTGGCAGGTGAAGGGGCGGCTCTGGGCCAGACCGTGCCTGTGGCTCGTGCTAGCTGCAGGATCTGGGCCAGCAGACTCCCCTCTCTCTGCCCCTCATTCTCCGTCTGCAGATGGGGGATGCGAATGCTGAGGCCTCATACGGCTGCCGCGCCGCCCGAGCACGGGGAATAGGACTGAGCAGATGGGAAAGCACTCTTTCCAGGTTAGTTCCCGCTATTTTCACTGAGGGAGCAGAACAACATCGCTCAGAGGGCTGCCGGCCCCCGTGCCTCTGCCTCAGCCCATCTCAGGCCTGTGGGGCTGAGGGGCAGCTCCCCTTCACTTGCTATCCTCGCCACGTGCTTGGGGTGATCGGGTCCTGACAACCTCCCCGTCTCCTGCAGGCCTCAACCCCTATGCCTGAGGGCAGAGGCCAGGCAGGTGTGGGCAGGATGAGCAGCCGCGGAGCTGGGGCCTATAAGAACCCCAACGACACAGGCAGGACAAGTGGTGGGGATGCTGGGCCTCAGGGTGGGGGCCAGCAGGAAGCGGTGCTCACGCCCTCTCCAAGGGGCACCCACTCCTCAGCAGGGGCGTCTGCTATGTGAGAGCCCAGACGCCCTAAACTTCCACTTGGTGGGGGGAACCAGACGTTGATGTCAAGTCTCCTAGCTGTTAAAGGTGGGCGGCTCAGGCAGCCTGGCTCAGACCTGTGCCGAGGCCTAGCAGGCTCCTGCTCTGTCACCCACCTCCCCAGCCCATGTCCTTCACCTCCCACCTGTCACCTCACCTGTCCAGGGGGACAGGTGTAAGTAGAGGATGCACAGCTGTCCGTAAAGGTCCAGGCCAGGCATCGCCACCTCCACAGCCGCCCAGGCCCTGAGCCAACCTCCCAAGACTCTTTTCACGGCCTCTTGTCCCCAGACAGGGGAAGCCAGATCCCAGCCTCTCACCTCATTGGCTACATGGACCCTGACCGAGTGGTTTAACTCTGAGCCTGTCTGTAACTCTGTCTGTGAGGGGGAAACGAGGTTTGTCTCAGTGCTGCTTTATAATAAATGTTACCAACAGCAGCAACGACACACAGTCTCTGGGCCGGGGGCTGCCTGCGCCCCTGCCTCACCCCAGCTCCCCAGCCTTGCTGCCCTCCTGCCAAGGCCAGGCCACTCTCAGCAGAGCGCCCCATCGGACTGCCAGAGGTTGGACTCAGAGGCCTTGAACCCCGATGACAATCTCTGCCGAAGGGGCAGCAAAGAGCTGGGAGGGATGAAGGGGCCCAGCCCCCTAGCATGCCTGGGATGCCTGGACACCACCCTCCCACTCTCTCCCCACCCCCATAGAGCCCTCCTCTCTCCCACCTTCCAGATCCTTCCTCAGGGAGCCCCCAGCTGTAGTGGAAGCCCGCACAGCCTCTCAGGGCTCCAGGCGATCTTCCCTCTTCTCAACACACAGCTGAAGCCACGAAGCCCTGGCTTCTCCCTCTGGGCAAGCAGGATCCCCCTCAGAAAGCTGGAGAGAGAAACCCATCGCTGCAGCCTTGTCACAGATGCATCCTCTCGCAAACCTTTTAGCTCACCTGCGTTCTAGAAGTTACTATTACACCTGTTCTGCAGATCAGGAAAGAGATTACGCCGTTTGGCTCCTACAAAGTGGCCACACTGGGATTCACAGGCCAGTGTGTCTGGGGCAAAGAAGGTGGGTGTCTCCGACGTGACAAAGAGGCGCCCCCTCCACAGACAGCTCCCGCCCTGCACTGGCCTGCCTCCCAGGCAGGTGCTGGCACTGTCCCTTCCACAGCGCTGAGCACAGCACTCTCTCTACATGGAGGGATGCTCGCAAGTGTACAGAAGGAACACGAAAAGGCAGTGGGAGAGGGGGAAGGAGGAAGGCAGAGGGGGCTAGAAGGAGTCTCAGAAGGTGTGCCAGAGTCTCTTTACGCAGAACTCTGCCAACCTCGCTCTCCTCTGCCCATCCGGGCCCCTCTGTGGGGCTCGTCACCCTCTGTGGAATTTCTCCTAAATGGGCTGTGCTGGACTCAGTAGGAATCCGCGGTGTTCTGCAACGGTGAGCACTCCTCAGGGGCTGAGTCCACAGCTCCAGGATTCCTCCAGAACTGCTGGGCGGCCCCTGCTGTCAGCACACTGGGGTGATGCCGGAGAGAACTCCGCTCCAGGGCCTCCAGCCTTGGGCCAGGGAGGAGGCAGTTACACCTGGGGAGTCGTCTAGAACGGAGGGAGGTGCTCCTGCCGCCCAGCGGCCACTGTTCAGAACAAGAGCATCCGAACGTCCTCCCATCAAAGCCACTCAGACCCCTGCTTGGTCTGGGACCATGATAACAGAATTGAGAAATTAACAGTAATAGAGGTAGACACACTCCAAACCGCATTTCCAAAATCGAAAGCATATTTCAATATAAAAGCAGCCTTTTGTGTCTGAAGTCTTCCTAATAAATCTTCTGTCAAGTAAAGAATCAGCCCCAGGCTTCGTGGATAGAAATCACATTTCCAGAAGTTAGGGGTTGGTGTAAGCCACGTTGCATCCCTGCTCCCATTGCAGGGAAAAGTGCCTTAAATGAGCACCGAGGGCAGTTTAGGAGAAGACCCAGCCCTCGCTCCTCTGCAGGGGATGCGGGGGAGGGCGTGGCCCAGGCGTGGTTGGGGGGTGCGCCTCCTGTCTGGGTCTTGCTTAGCCTTCCCTGTTAGCACCATTTCCCTCCATCCCCAATGGCCCAGAAGCTTGCAGCTTGGGGTCCCACCAAGGCCCAGGCCTGGGGGATGACCCAGGAAGGGGGCTCATAAGAGATGGCCTGACTCACAGACTAGGGTTTAACATTCACGCATGTGGCCCACAGAGGATCATTCAAGAAGACTTTCAAGAATCCACTAGGATAGTTTTTATCATAATGGCATCATTGTCAACACTGTAGAAGTGAGCACATCCTGATTTCTCCGTCTGAATAAGGGTGCAGATAAGTCATAGGTGTGAAGACCAGCCCTGCTACAAACTGCCCACTCCCCCACAACAAGACCTAAACAGCTCCTGCTGGAAGTGTTTTCCCTTTAATGGCAGGAAAATGAAAATAAAGCCTACTCAGAGCTGGTTATGGAAATCACCATACAAACTACCATGAAGTACTATGGAGCTGACCCAATTCTTAAAAACAGTGAAGAAAACTACGCAGAACATAGAAAACAACCACAGTACATGGTAAGGTGAGGGTAAATCAAAATTATTTGGTACAATTTCACTTCTGTAAGTTTAACAAAAAAGGCTAGAAAGGATATGTGCAGATCAAAATATCAACAGCGGTGATTTTGCGTTCTTAATTCTTATCCATTTTTATTATGGTTTCCTACCATTAACACACACTAATATTAAAATAATTTTTAGAATGTAATAAAAGTTGTTGAAATCCCTTCTTTCCCCCCTATTAGGAGACTGTGCAAAATTATCATTTCAGCCCGATGGGCTATACGTTCAGCTAAAAGACACCCCCCACATCGCATGAGGTGGAGTGTGAGACCAAGTGCACGGATGGACGATGCTTATTAGCAGAGGGACTTGGGGAGCAGGCAGAGTAAAGACCAGCCCTCTGCAGAGCACGGGAGAAAACAGGAGGATTCAAGAACATGAAAATGAATGGCTTTAATTTCCCCTTTCCCTGGTCTCGGCCCGCCGTCTACACTGACCCTTGCTGCCAGGTCCTCTCCGCAGTGGAGATGGATGCGCCGAGCTGCAGGCCTCCAAGGACAGCCGTGGCTGGGGTTAAACACGCTGGCAGGGCTGGTGCTCGTGCCCTCAAGGCAGCAAAGATAAGCCAGGACGTCCCTGGCCCAGGGGCGGGCAGATGCACCCCAGTCCCCAGTCACTCCCCCGGAGGTTGAGCGTTAAGTGCCAGGAGTTAATGAGACCCAGGCTTTAAAAATGGTAGAGAAAAGCGTTGCACATTCAGGATCCGGCCACCCCCAACATGCCCGCCCGACCACATAATCAAGTCGCCGCAGCTGTGTCCCAGCGAAAATTTAAATGTCTCAGGGCCTTTCGATTTGTTTTTTTGTGTGTGCTGTTGTTATTATTATTATTGCTATTTCTCTATCACTAAACTCGAAGATTGGCCTAAAAAAAGACAGAATAGCCTTTTCAGAGTATCAGAAACAAAAGCTCGGATGTGCAGGTGCCTATTCGTACATTCATTATACACAACTGCACATCCACGCAAGGAGAAGTTCAGCATAACGAGGTTTAACCCAATTACAGTTTCGGAGGCTCGGTCTATTTAAGTCATTTCCTACCACCAGAGCCGCAACAATACAACGCATCAGCTCCTGCTCCCAGCCCAGCCAGCCGGGCGGGATCGGAGCCGTCTTTGTCCTTTGCAAGCACCCATTATCTTCCCACCAGAACACAATATGTGTTTATTTTACAAAACCCCCAACACAAATGGAAATAAAAGACCCATTATGGAGGAGATGAGAGGAACCTGCGACGTGATGTGCGCTGAACCGTGTTCCAGCAGCGTGAGCAGCCGACCGCGTTGAACCAGCCCCTTCCCAGGATTCTTTTCTCCATTAATTTCGACATTCTGCTCATAAAACATTCACATACTACTTCTCCGGTCTGGAATAGTGCAGGTTTGTTTAATAAAATCTCTCATGGAAATTTATAAAAGCACCTGCTTTACAGTCCGCAGAAGGTAAAACAAGGCACTGTGCGCCCGCGCCTCCTGGGACACAGAGGGACTGCGCGTGACCGTCTGTGCGGCCCTGGCTTCTCCCGAGCATGGACTGGGACAGGCCAGCACGGCCGGGGCCAAGCCGTTTTTAAGATCCTTTAGGTCCATTTCTACCTTGCTTGTGTTTGGAGATCAGTGCCCCTGGGAAGGGAAGGGAGATGGACATGGAGCTGATGACAGGAACCTGGTGAGGCCAGCGAGACCAAAAAAGTGAGTCTGCTCTTCCGTGTCAGCAAGACAAGGGAAGAAGAAAAACACAGGAAGAGGAAACTCGCAGGAAAACAGAAGGAGAGAATAAGAAGAATGGGAAGAAAGCGGGTTGGGAGAAAGGGAGGGCACACTGAAGTCACTGGACCACAAAGGGAAGGGACGGAAGTGCACGTGGGGAAAAGATAGACAGACGTGACGACAAAACACAGCAAACCTCTTTAAGTCAGAGAATACCGTGAATAAACCCGAAAGAGCAAAGACAGACAGGGGCAATGCCTGCAGTGGGTAGGACGGGCGAAAGGTGCACAAAAGGATTCTCACAAATCAAAAAGGGAGAGAGAAGTATTTCAGTGGAAAAAAACAAGCAAACAAATCCAAAAAGATAACTAATTTGCAAAGAAAAAGCAAATGGTCAATACATTAGTGGCAAGAAAAGTTCAGCTTCAGTAATAATGACACATAAAAATGTAAGCAAGCAACCACAGGTTTTCCCCAAGTTGGCAGAAACGGATATATTATTAACGTGTATGTGTAAACGCCCCACCCCCCCCCTCCCCGGGGTTCAGGTGGGGCAGCCCCTCTGGATCCCTATAAGTTAGTGGATATAAAAACCTGCCTGGCTTTCTGGAAGGCAGCTTGGCAACGCGTGTACAAAAGCCTTAAAATGTTCTAAATCTTCAGCCCTCTGACTCAACTTCAAGGAAATGACCAGAAGTGCATGAAAACATATGCACAAGAACGCTCACTTCAGCAGCATTATCTATCATGAAAAATGGAAAAAGGCTAACTTCTTAACACGAGGTGGAGTGGTTAAACACCAGCAACCCGTATGGTGGAATATTTATGCAGCTATGAATGTCTGATGACATGGAACAGTGTAAGCGAGACGAGCAGAAAGGAAATGTTTGTTTAAGATTTGGGTTAAAATTGTTTGAATTTAAAATATGGGTATGATCAAAGTGTGAATTTTTTTTTATCAGAAAAGCAACTTTTGTAGACAAAAACAATTAATCAAATATTTACTTACGTAACATTAAAGCTGCTCTCCTGCTTCTTCTTAAGTATATAACTGAAACCAAGGGAAATTTGTGGAAATAAGTTTGTAGAAAAATAGCAGTTGGCCATTGGTCTGATAAATGTATTTTAAATGAACTCTTTGCCCAGTGGTGCCGACGTGTGGAAGTGTCTTCCATCTTTCCGGTTAGATTGCCAGTGTCTGGGTTTCGAGGTAAGCCCGGTACATGGCCCTTCCCAAGTGGCCCCTGCACCGCCTGACCTCGGGAGTGTGCCCAAGATCGCAAGCTTCCATGCTCTTTAATTGAGTATCTGATTCATTGTTTCTGATTCATTGTTTTGCCTCTGAAACTTACTGTCCCAATTTAAAAAACCTTTACACTGTAATCATACTGAAGTGAGGAATATGAACAGTATCATTCCCTTAAAAAGTCTGAGAGTTTATCTTTCTTTTTTAACACTTTCTTTTTTCCTCTTTTTGTAGTCCAGTATGCAGTATCAAAACTTTGTTAAATTTATTTGTATTTTATTGTCTCTTTTTTATTTTATTTTTTATTTAGACATAGATTTCACTGCTTTTATTATTTTTGTTACATTTTATTAAAAATATTATTGAGGAATAATTGGGAATGATTGACAAATATAATTGCATATATTTAAAGTGTCAACGGTCTTTGTTAAAGTGGACCTAGGACTCAGCACTTCTGAATAAGCCACTAGGTTCCCTCTAGTTTCCGTCTTACTGTCTGTCTGCTATGTTGTAACCAATTGCCGGCTGCCAGTGGGAATGAGGTGCCCAGGGCGAGGGTTCTTCTGGAGGAGAAAGATGCCCAGATGCCCAGACTCCCTCTATCAGGGGTGCCACCCCACCCCCACCTCACATCCGGAAAGTGTGAAGGACCCAGGAATTACTGACTTCAGCGTGGACCCAGGGACCCTAACCTAGCGCTCAGGGAACGTCCTGCATTTTGCAGTAGTTTAGTTCTGCAGTGTGTCTTTCTTTCTCCCCCGTTTTAAATCGAGAGCACAGCTAAATATAACACGAACCAGGTGATTTGAAGGTGGTGCGAAAGCTGCATCATTGTAGCTAAAAGAAACATCTCCGTGGCCCTTCGCCTTGTAGGAGGAGGGGATTCATCCATTCTAGGCTCTTCTTCTCCTGTCTGCCTTTTAGGGACCCCTCATTAGGTTCAGTCTTGGTATGGGGTACTCTTGCCACCCACTCTGACGGGGCCAGCCCTGGGGCCACCAGGCAGAGCTCAGTGTGGGCTTGGCTAACTGGACCCTTCCTTGGAGATGGAATCTTGAACACTAATGCTGGTCCCCGCATGGGAGGGTTGGAGGCACAACATGAGGCTCCAGATGGGCCAGGCTGATCCCTGCCTGTGGTCCAACCGGGTCCTCCAGCTCTATCGATGTGGGAGCTCCCCGATGGCCTCTGCATACATCCTGTTTGCTAGAGATGGCCAGAGTTGGGTTTGATTGTCGCAATTAGGAGCAGGGAAGGAGAAGAGAGGAAAGAACAAGGAGAAGCATTCCTAGGCCAATAGGGGAATGACAAGGGCGTCCCCAACACACACACATGCATGCACACACACACACACACAAACATGCACGGACACGCACACACACGGCCCAGTCCTGCAAGCCCGGCCTGCAACACAAATGAAATGAGTTGTAGCCTTCAGATCCGTTCACTTTAATAACTTAGCCAGCAGTCTTCTCAAAATTAATATCTGCTCCAGCGGCTTCCAGCTTTCCTTGTAAAAATAATGGCAGTTAATAGGGAGCGGCTGTCATGCGCTCAACTCCAGGTACTGCTGGCTTGACAGCTGTGTGATCAGAAGAAGAAAGGTATGCTAAGACAAAAGGGATAATTAAAATGAGCCACCAGAACCAGCCCTGGATTTAAATGTTTAAATGTTTTAATTTAAAAGAACAATGGCGCCTTGAAGTGTCTCTACAACCGGTACTGACAACCTGCCATTTATTAATCAGTGTTAAATAACGGCGGCTCTGGGTTTGACACCAAACAGCAGATGATGTGTGATGATCCCAAAAATAGCAGCCACATTTCAAAGCTGATTTCCAAATGACTCCGGCATAACAAGGAAGACTCTGGAATATTTACCGTACCAATTAGGGAGCATAAACAACTCTTGTGGCAACTGCTCGTTGCAGGCAGTGATATTTAAATGCACCAAGCCTTCCAGGTAAACGGAGGTGCTTTGCACATAGGTGGGGCTTGGGCATCGCAAGCATGAGTCACAACTTAAAGTGTAGTTTTACAAGAGACATCTCACTAAGACAGTGGTTCTCAATCAGGGCTGTTTAGTCTCCAGGAGACACTGTTGACTGTCACAACTGGGGGAAGGCAGGGTGCTCCTTGCATCTAGCGGGTGGGGGTCAGAAATGCTGTTGGACATCCTACAGTGCACGGGACAGCCCCACCACAGAGAATGGTTCAGCCCCAGTGTCAACAGTGCTGAGGCTGAGAAACTCTGCCCTAAAAAGTTCTGTGATTCTGGGGAGCAGGCCTCAACTCAAGAAGTGTATTCTCATAAAGGTGTATTTTTTTAACCAGAAAAAAAGAGCGTTAAAAATCTCCTTTGCTACTTATTTTATCCAAGGAGCTGCATCTGGACCTCCCTGGAGCCAGCCTAACACCCTTACTTCTGTCCCAAAGTCACTGGCAGTGCCTGAGGCTCCCATGAATGCGGTTCACGTCCAGTATTTTGTGTCTTATTCCCTGGAATGCGCACTTCTGCTCATGATCGCAGGCAGCACAGATGGAGTCTAATGTCTGACCCCAAAGCGAAGCCCTGAGAAGTCCAAGTAAGCGCGTCGGAAATGCCACGTTGACTCACGATGGTAGTTAGTTCTGCAGTAATTTCACTGGAGTTCTCACGATCCGCTATTTTATTTTTTACCATAAATATTTTCACAGCAGGATGATAAGCATGAAGAAATCAGAGATGTTTCATCGATCTGACAATGATGATGTTTGTTTAAAAATATGTTCTGAAGGTAAAGAGCTGGGCGGGCCTCTGCGTCAGGGAGGGTCAAAGTCAGCGTGAGCAAGATCTTCGGCTGTGCCCACACCAGCTTTCAACACCAGCGCAGACCAGCTTCCCTGCGTGGTTTTTGAGAAAAGGCCATTAACAGTCCTTTTAGCACATCTTGAATAAATCCTCGTTTACTTGCTCAATTTAGCAAAGACTGATAAAAATCCATCCTGCTAACTAGCGGCAGTGGGAGCAGTAATAACTGTTTCCGGAAGCTGGGCTGCGTTTGCTTCTGGGTGGTCCTGATACGGGGGTCAGATTCATGCTCATTATTGTCATTCGGAAGGACACACAGACACGCAAATGTGGTATCTGAACAGGGCTTGAGCTTTTCTGAAGCCGTATTTTATTAATGAAGAAGGATGCAAGGGAACCTGAATTAACACACCTTGCAAAAGGAACCATTCCACGTGACTCCCTCTCCTGAATGGACCCAACAGGGGTAAACAGCAGTGCGAAGACGGATGCTCTTCTCCCAATTTGTGTAGAATGACTGGTGCCATCAACCAGGCATGAGAGCCCGGGAGCCTTGCCCACTTCTGCCCAGCTGGCTGTGTGGTCCCAGACCAGCCACGCTGCCCCGCTCCCACTCTGAAATCCAGAGGCTGCTGTGGATGCTCCCTCTGTCTTCCTTTCCTTCTAAAATCCCCGATTCTAAAACTTAGTCCTGTCTCTTTTTACTTTTCCAAGGGAGTGGACATGGTGGCTCCTGTGACGGGCAGGGCAACAGTGGGGCTGATGCGTCAACGCTGCATTTCAAGTCTGAGGATGTGGAGAGCCCTGTGGAGGCTCGCCCCAGAGCCGGGCCTGCAGACCCAAAGAAGGCACTCCCTGCTCCGAAATATATGAAGAACCATATCTTTTCACCCAAGGCCGAAGCTAGAGAAAGGAAATGTCTTTGAAGTTCTATCTGAACTCACCAGAAGCGTCTGTCTCAGCTCCCAGTCACTGTGCTGACTGCTCTGACACCTTTTTCTGCAGGCAGTCTGCCCACAGATCTGCCCGCCTGGGCCCTTCCCGGTAACCGTGTCCTGGCGAGGAGCAGCACTCAGTCACCTGTCACAGATTCCAGACCCTCTCGTCCCACCCCCTGTGTCAGCAAAGCACCACAGCAGCTGGGGACCCCAGGACAACTGCTGGAGGTACCAGCCACAGCACGTGCTCTGAAGAGCTTGACATCCCGTGAGTGGAAAGCTGGAATCCCCACCCTAGTCGCCTGGATTTAAATCTCAGGAGACAGTGCGAACTCTTGGAGAGACATTTAAAGTGAATCACTGAAACGCTTACAGTAAACGGTCAAATCAAATATCTGATTACCACTTTACATCAAAAAACAAAACTAAAATTTATTGGAAATAGATTTATTTTATATTTAATAAAATTTCAGTTATTTAATGTTTCAATAATTCTCTTTTGATGAACATATATCATTGGCAAAAAATGGACCTTTGCGTCTTTGATGGTCATCTGGCTGAACTCACCTCTCTCCACTTATCAATAATTGTGTGCGTAACTCCTGCAGCTCTCCAACAACCCTCTCGTCATCTTCATGAAATCCTGTATTTCTGCATTATTTCTGCGTTATTTGCGTTGTCGCTTTCCAATCAATTTACATTGCATTTGGGGCTTATTACGGGCCATTTTCAACACTGGACAATCAGCTAAGACTGACCTAAGAAGTCAAGGGGTATGAGGCAGCAACGACCGCAGCTGCCAGCAAGGGCATGTTGGAGACGGAACGCAATGTAGGTGCAGTCTGCACAAGAATGCCTTTCTCTTCCAGATAGCCTTATAATAACAGGGACAGTGAGAGAGAGCTGGGGTCGGAGGACCTGCCCCTGGGGCTGTCGCAGGTGGTCTCCAATAATGGCGTCATGGATCTTTCCTTCTCCATCCTTGCAGGCTGCTCTTCTACCCATGAGCGATGCTAATCCCCTCCCGCTGAATCTGGGCGGGTCAGTGACCACTCTGACGGAAGAACGCAGCGGGAGAGATGCTCCTATAGGTCCTCGGCAGAGACACAGGAGCCAGCCTCCACCTGGGACTCTTGCAATACTCTCTTTTGTGGCACACCCCTCAGAACCTAGTCCCCAGGCTGTGAGAAGCCTGAACTACGTCCAGTCTACAGTCTCAGCCAATCTCCCAACTGACGGCCAGCATCCACCACCGGCCGTGTACATGCGCCATCTTGGACGCCATCATGGCTTGGGATGACTCCAGCCTCAACCATCATCAGATGGCAAGTGCCTGGGAAACCCCGAGATGAGCCGTCCAGCTGAGCCCAGTGATGGCTCCCCAGAGCCAAGGAGAGAGTGATAGATTTTGTCTTACGCCTCTGAGCTGGGGGAGGTTTGTTATCCAGTAATAAACAACGGAATCCAACACTCTTCTCCACCCTCCTTTTTAAAAGACAGGCCGGCGTCTTCAAATAACACCACTTCAAGCACTGAGATTGTTTTGACCATTTTGACAAAAAGTCAAACTATTTTTCAGTTAAGAGACAAGTCTTTTAAAAGTTAAAAATATATTCAGTCAGAACAGTCAACACAGAAGACATATGCCGTGCTGAGAGGAAAAATAAAAGAAGCGTTGAAACACTTCACCCAGTGTGTTTTCATTGTGTAAATAATAACGGAATTTTGTTTTCTTGATGTTTTTAAGTGAGTTAAGTCTTTTTACTTTTTGTTTGGGCACTGAAAATGAATTGGGCTTCTTTTCTCATGTTTCTGGGGATATTATTGTTTTAATAAGATGTCAGGATTTATTTTTGCCAAGAACATATTTCAGGACACTCTCGGAGTGCTTTCTGTGGGTAGCTGACTTCAGAATTCTATCAATTCAGGGTTTCAAAGTTTCGCCAAAAGCTTTCTGAAGCACAGAGCCTTCCTTTTCATACATAACGTGTTCAGGGCGGCTCTCCCCACCTTATCCACTTGACTAAGTTCTGACACTCAAATAAATTCTGCATAAGCAGAGATAGACGATGCCCACAGTTAAGGACTCTGGCCAACCAATTCCATCCATGTATCACTTTCCACTTTTACAAACTCCTGTTAAAGAGAAAATCTGGAAGAAAGGACTTCACACGTAAAATATTTCTTTTATAGCAAAATGTGTCCAATTGATTTATGAGGTCCTCTCAAGGAGAACAAAACACACACAATAAAACAGAAACTTACAGAAAGGTCTCCTGGCTTCCTCAAAAGAAACACACTCAAATCACACGGGGTATGGATTTTCGTATTTTCTTATGTGAATTCTTCATGGAAGCTGCATTTTCCTACTGGCCGGTATGTTTATTTTTATCATAGTATAAATTTTTTAAAAAACAGTAAAACTTCTCAAGTGCTGAACCTTTCGTTCAAGGAGTAATTGGTAAAATTTGACTCATAAATTAGAGAAATGCGGGCACATTTCGCCTAGTTTTGGACCTGGAATCAGAATGTAGAAGAGACCAGCTGAGGTGTTGGCAGACCACTGCCCACAGGCCCCATCTGGCCCGCACCGTCTGCGAAAAGAAAAGGCACCGCAATCCGGGCCATCCCTTTGCGGCCGCTTCCCCGCAGCGATGGCAGAGATGAGCAGTGTGACGGAAGAATGGACCACAGAGCTGAAACACATCCTGTCTGGCCCTTAGTAGAAGAAGTCTGCTGACTTCTGGACTAACTAAGAATGACCAGTCCCTGTGGAATTGTCCATGTGACTTCTGCTTTCTAAGGGTACGTGCGCAGACCCAGCGGCATGTTCCCATCAGTCTCGTCCGTAGGATGTGACGACACGGTGGGACCATCTACATTACAGCTGTCGTTACAGGCTCGCCAGCAACTTAATTCCCCTTCAGTGGAGCATGTGGCCCTGGACTGCACACTGCACACCAGGCAGGGACACCCGGGAGCAAAGAAAACCCTCTCATTTCCTTGTTACCCAAACACGCTGAAGAGCGACTTTGGAAACTCAGCCCAGCCAGCATTCTCCGCCCGCAGCGTGGTCCAGGCTGCTGAAACTCTCATTACAACGGCTCTTCGGATGAAAGAGTGGAGCCCAGAAACCTTACTTAGCAATCAGCGCCCAGCACCGCGATCTGAGTGCCAATAAGGAACAGGCATTTTCGCTCTTCACAGCGTTTTTGCTGTGTCACGGAGAGATGGCAGAAGGGCTGCTATTTCATCGGCTAAATGCTATCATTTTAAGCACCGTTCCAAAGAAAACAGGGATCTTGCCAGAGGAAAATAACACACACCAAACACGAAGAAAAATTTACATCAAGGTAAACAGACAGATTCCTCCCCTGGGCCCAGGGCCGGCTTGAGGAGCCATTTCTCTGGATGAAAAGTAGTTAAAAAGACCAAGAGATGAACGGGGGGCTGGGAGGGGCTTGGGGGTTTGGCCTCGAACTCTGGTCTTCAAAGATGCAGAAGCACTTTGGTGAGCGGGTTTTCTCCTGTCTCCTCACAAGTCTGCTGCTAGCCCTGCTACCATCGCTCAGACTGAGTTCCTCCGTTGAATGTCAATATTTTGGGAGCACCCCTGTGGTACTGTGCTGGGTGCTCAGACACAGCAGAGAGCAGAAACAGGCAAGGCCCTGCCCTTTCTGAGCCGAGGGCAGGGAAGGCAGACAAGGATGGAACAACCACACTGCTGTATAATAAGAATTGGGTCTTTGTCCCTGGTCCCTGGCATGGAGCTTCTAAAAACCCTTGGGATTTCCTGAGTGATGGGAATGTCTTTGTTATGTTAATGACGTGACTCACTGTGGGTCCCTGGTTTTCAGGCGAGTTCTGCTCACCAGAAAGACGGACCACATGCCTGGAGAGTTGGGGACTTGGAGCCCGCCTGGCCTCTGGGGCGGGGCGGCAGTCACAGGGCCAATGATGCAATCAAACATGCTTAATGATGAAACCCCACTAAAAACTCGGGACCCAGAAGGTCAGTGGAGCTTCCTGGTTGAACACATTGATGTACAGGGAGGGGATGCCCTGGCTCCACCAGCAGAGGGATGGAAGCTCCCCCCTGCCTTCCAGACCTCATCACGCGTGTTTCCTTCATAATAAAGCTGTGATCAGAAGTACTGACTTTCTGAGTCCTCAGAGTCTTTCTACTGAATCTGAGGAGTCTTGGGAATGCTGTCGTCAGTAACCCATTGGCCAGAAGTGCAGGTGGCCTGGGGACTCCTCTGACCTGTGGCTGATGTCTGAAGGGGGCAGTCTTTTGGAGGAATTCACCCTTAACCTGTGGGTCTGAGCTAACTCTGGGTGGATGGCGTCAGAGTTGAATTGCAGAACACCTGGTTGGTGTTGGACCAGTTTAGTTAAACGGAATCCACACTGACCTGTTGAATGTAGTGGTGATTGTGACAACGTTTAAGAGAGGAAGAAGGTGAGTCAAAGAGGCGAGTCAGAGCTGAGACTAGGAGGGCCTGACCCAGCTGGAGAGGTCAGGGCGGCTTCCTCGAGGATCTGAAGGGCCAAGCAGGCCGAGAAAGGGTGCTCCAGGAAGAAGGAACAGCATGTGCAAAGTCCCTGTGGTGGGACTGAGAGAAGAGGAGTGTGGTCAGTGTGGAGCAACCAAGGGGAAGCCCCACCAGGCTGGCCTCAGAGATCACAGAGGAGGTGTGAACTGGGAGCCCCTTTGCCAGCACCATGGGCCCAGAAAGACTCTCCCCAGCACCCAAATGAGTGCCCCTGGTGTCCTCACATCCACTATTAAAACCTGTAACTTCTGCAGCCAGTCCTTGTGACTAATCAGAAAGCGTAGGGTGGGGTTCCTCCTATGGTCCCACAATCCCCGTGATCTCTCAAATGTAGTGGCTGTTGAGGGTTGTGAATTCGTCCTTGGGTGGAAGCCTCTAGAAGGAAATTGGCAAATTCATTTAAATGAATGGGCTCAGCAAACAGGCCCTGCCAGGGGCAAGGAAGCCATCAGTCACCAGGATAATGAGGATGAGCCTTTCGGGGCCAGGCAGAGAGCGAGGCCAGGGGAGGCCACTGCGGACCAGATGCCTGTGCGTCCTGTGAGCTGAACCACAGAACATCACCTGTCAGGGTGTCGGGCCTCACCTGACAATTGGAGGTAAGAGCAGCCCAGGCCTGATGGAGGTGAGAGGACTCAGAGAGTCGCCGTACAGGCAGAGCTGGCCCTGTGTCGGCTGCAAGCAATTCCTGGCATTTCTCCTACCTCTTCTCCCTGGTCCCTGTCTCCCTGTCCCCTTTCTGCTCCCTGTCTTGAAACGTCACTTCCTGTCCGTCCTCCACCCTTCGCCCCTCTCTGCACCCAGATGGGGGTACGGCATGAGGCTGGGCTAGACATCCTTGGAGAGCCAGAGGCCCAGCAGAGCCCTTCCCAGGGATCTCAGCCCCCGGTTAGAGCCTCGGAAATGAAGTCCCTGGGGCTGTGCTCGGGGCAGGGGACAGGCCTGTGGTCTCGCAGATGCAGGTTCGAATCCTCCTTCCTCGGCCTCTGCCTGCCTGTCGGGGGCAGGTGGAGCCACCCCTCAGAGCCTCAGTTCTGTAATGGGCACAAAATGGGACCCAAACCCGGGATTCTGGAGACGCAGAGATGCTGCAGACGCAGTAGGTCGTAGTTACTAACAAACCTGATCGTTGAGACTCCCGTAGCGTTAGGGTTTCAGAAGAAAAACCATGTTTACCTACACAATCTGGCTTGAGCAGAGAGCCAATTAATTACACTTTCACGTGTGGGGCGGGGGCTGTGGTGAGGGCTGCGTGGCACCCATGCACCAAGAGGAGGAAAAGAAAGGGAACTAGTTGTATCATCTGCTTTACTTCATGGCCGGGTCCGAATAAAGGAGACGGATGAATTAACTGAGTCACTGAGACAAGCTTAGAAAGAAAGGCGTGGAGGGAGCAGGAAGAGAAACCGAGGACGCAACGGGCCAGGCAGCTGAGGACGGAGCCACTGACATCGCAGTTTGTCCAAAGCCACCGTGGGCCTGGCGCTGCCCATCCGCCCCGCCACCCAGAACGTCGCGCTTTCTGGTGGCCTCCAGGTGACAGCGGAGGAGGTGGGGCTGGGCTTGGAAATTAAGCATCCGGGGAGCGAGGCACGTAAGTGCTCATGAAGTCCCCCAGCGCACTCCAATGAGTGAGAAGCGGTCCTCGCTCCCAGGACCACGGCCACAGAAGCGATCCCCACTGTGGCGTTTCATCCTTAGCGCTCCGCAAAGTTTGCTTCTCCCCGACGGAGAGCCAGAGCCGGGTTGTGGGGCGGGGTGGGGGTGGGGGTGGGGGCGGGGTGGGGGTGGGGTGCCTGCTCCAACGTGACCTGATCTGGCTCACTGTGCGCCGCACACGTGCGCTCTAGCTCCTCAGCGTGCGGAAATGCTCTGCAAATCACCCACGTTTTTCCTGAAACGTCTTTAACTGGGGGCTCAGGGTTACAAATGAATTCTCCTATGGATTTATTATTCTCTCAAATAGCGGAGAGAGAGGGGACGGGCTTACATAGTGCTGTCACAGAGCTGGGCTAAATTAGATCACCCAAATTTAACAGGATCATTCAGAAAAATGCTGGCACTGTGGCAGTATGAGCTGTGCGCCAACGCATACTGGGCAGTGACCCAGGGGTCAGACGTCACTGGTGGGTGAATTCCATGAGCTACTGGCTGATTTGACCTCTGACATTGGAGGTGGAAGTAACCAGAGACTAGTTATGTAGCATCAGCCCCGGGACAGACGTCACTGGAGAGTGGCATGGTCTAGAGGGTACAGCCTAACTCTCCAGGAGATATCACACCTCCCAGGGGCCAGGTGACTGATGGCTGGGACACAAGAAAGCCAAGCCACTTCAAGAAAGACCAACTTAGGTGGTTAGGCGGGTCTGCGCAAACTAGATGCAGATTTAAATCCACAAGCATTCGCAGTTCACCTGGTAGATGCCATACTGTATTTCATCCTCTCAACAGTAAACAACTGTTCCCATGCATTAGAGTTGAAGATGCTGGCTAAGAAGACAGTGGCCCTGCAGGGATGCTGGTCACTCCTAGGAAGAGCCAAAGCAATTTTGAAAGGAGTCAAGTCAGACGCCTTACACTAGCAGACTTCAAGATTCACCATAAGAACAGTAAGCAGGGGTGGCATTGGCAGAAGGACGGCATCTAGGACGATGCACACAATGCAACGTCGAGAGGCGGAGCCACACACAGAAGGCCAGCTGATATTTGACAAAACTGCCAAGATAATTTAATAGGACAAGGAACGTCTTTTCAACAAATGGTACCTCAACAATTGGCCATTGCCATGGAGAAGATACACGGACCCTTAACTCGCTCCAGACATGATGTTTAACTCAAAACAGATCATAGGTCTGAACGTAAAAGCTAAAACTCTAAAACCTGTAGAAGAAAACATAGGAGAAAAAATGTAGCAACTTTGGGGTAGGAAAACATTTCTTAGAACATAAAAAGCATGAACCATAAAAGGAAAAATTGACAAATTGGATTTTATCAAAATTAGAACTTTTGCTTCTTGAAAGACTCTCCCAAGAAAACTAGACCAGCCACTGAATGGCAAAGAATATTTTCAATACATATATAGATAGACAAAAAATTCCATCCAGGATATATAAAGATCACTTACAACTCAATGACAGTAAGATAAACGACGCACTCTAAGAATGGAGAAAAGATTTAAAGGAACATTTTACAAAAGAAGACACATAAATGAGAAATGAGAACATGAAAAGGTGCCTAACATCTTTAGTCTCCAGGGAAATAAAAATTAAACCACCTGAGACCCCACTTCACACATCCCAGAATGGCCATAATTTAAAGGACAGACCACACCACCTGCAGAGAGGATGTGGAATTCTCATGCTGCTGGTGGGAACAGAAGATGGTTCAACCACTTAGGAAAAGTATCAGGCAATTTCTTATAAAGTTAAAAATACTCTTAACAGATGGCATTCCTCTCCTGGAGCTCACCCCAGAGAGGTGAGGCATAAAGGACCTGTGTCCAAACGTTTATGGCAGCTTTATTCACAGCAGCAAAAACCTACAAACAACCCAGAAGGTCCATCAGCAGGAGAACTCAGCACAATGCTCTCTCCACACCGTGGAACACGACTCAGCACAGAGAGGCACAACAGACACACGCGACCACGGGACGGAGCTCAGAATCATTAAACTGGGGGAAGAGGCCATGCGCAAAAGAGTGTCTACCCTCTGATCCCATTTCTCTAAAACTGTAGAAAGTGCCCACTGATCTGAAGCGACAGCAAGCTGCCTAGTGGCTCCGGCGGATGGGTGACTGCAAAGAGGCAGAGGTCTGGGGAGTTGGAGAGCTCTGCATCCTGGTTATGGCGGTGGCTTCCTGAGTGTACTCATCTGTCAAAACCCACAGAAATGTACACCTTCAGTTTATTGTACGTAAATTTTACCTTGATTAACTTGATTTAAAAAAAAATAGAGTAATTTTGACCAAGCAAGATTTTCTCCTGCCTTGGAGCTTCAGAAGCCAAGATTTGTCAAATAGGTCTTCCCCATTTAGTATTTTATGATTTGAAATAGTGGGGGGAGGGGAGCTTTGTTTATTTGCTTAAAAGAAAACTATTTCAGTGAACCCTTCAAGTCAGAATCCAGCCCATCCTGCACTGCTGTGCTGCCCTGGAGTGGCCAGCCTGCCTTGTGTCCAGTACCGTTTCAGTATAGGACGTGGCATGGGACAGCCTGGCAGAAAAACACAGCTCAGGGACACCCCTCAATGAACGCTGATGGCAGCACCTCTTTACAAGGAGCATCTCTCGGCATTTTGGAGTGTGGGTGACTCTTGCCAATGAGCATCCAAGGCAGCTTAAAACCCAGTTCCACGGGGACCCTGGGGCCTGGGGTTGTAAGCACAAAGCAAGACTCAAGCTTTTTTCTCTGTCTCTTGGCCGGTAGAGAATAAAGAATACACTTTTAGCTAAATGAGAACTGAAGTGTATTGGAGGAGCGCTATAAATTATATGCAGGCCACCAAATAAAATTCAATTTTCAGGTGATGTGAAGGTGTGATGCGTCTGGAGGAGCTGCTTTGCATATCACACCAGACAGCAGGCAATAAGAAGGGAGGCAGGACTCGCGACTGATCTGTCACCAGCGTTGCTGTGATTGTTTCCTCCTTTCCCTCCTCTAATCGCGCCACTGCAGTGTTGATTCAGAACACGGCGGCGCATGAAAAATGTCACCGTTCTGTCGATGGTGCGGATCTGCTGGCAATTCCGGCAAGCAGCCGCTGCACATAAAGGGTGATAAGGCACTATATCCTGCCATGCTCAGCAGGTTTCCCATTTCCTCCCGCAATTACACATCAAACTGTTTTAGCTTCACAAGCTTCGGCACTATAAATGGCCTCGAGGCAGAAGGCCGCCTGGCACACTGATGAGCGGGCTTCAAAGCTGAGTGCAGACTCAGATTTGGGGAGGCTGCTAAAAAACCGTATCCCCCCCCCCCCCCCCCGTCTCTGCATGCACACGCCCACTCTGCAGAGCCCTTAAGACATGCCCTAGAAATCATTCTCTCATTATCTCTGTTTGGTCCAATTAACAGAGGGTTTAGGGAAACATTATTAAGTGTCATTGCAGGAGACACAGCACCAAAGGCACTGGAAAGCACACTCTGCCTGCGCCTCCCCAGTGTGGTCCACGGCCAGGCAGAGCAGCATCTCCTGGGAGCTTGTTAGAAATTCAGGGTCCCAAGACCCCTCTGGGACCTGCTGAACCAGAATCTTGGGGTGGGACCAGGAATCTGTTTTAATGGGCGCCTCTAGGTAGAAGCACAGCTCCAAGCCATCCTCTGGGCAGTCAAGGATGCCTGCACCTCTGGGGCTTCTCTCAGGAACCACTTACCTGCAGACCCAGATGCCAGACAGGCTCAGAGCGAGGCTTCAGAGGGAATGCTTCTTGAAAATCCCATCCATCCATCCATGCATCCATGCACTCACTCACCCACCTACCCACACCACTCACCCATCCATCCATCCA
>NC_060278.1:109391810-109430488 GCF_021613505.1 Equus quagga | reverse complement strand
ATCCATCCACTTACCCACCTACCAACACCACTCACTCATCTATCCATCCATCCAGCCATCTATCCATCCACCCACCCCACTCACCCACCCATCTACCTACCAACCCAATCCAATCCATCGTCTATCCACCCACCTGCTCCACTCATTCATCCCATCTATCCACCAATCCAAACCCATCCATCCATCTGCCCATCCGTCCATCTATTCATCCTACAAAGATACTGGGCACTGATGTCCTGCCTGGTAGTGGAGACACAGGGATGAGAAGTCTCTCTGGGTGCTGTGCTCCCCATGTATCTAGCATACAGTTGGCCTTAAACAAACTGACATCCTCATCACTAGGAGAGGTGAGAGAGCCTGAGGGCCGGAGCCCATGAGGGCGCTGGAGGCTGCCTGTGAGGCTCGGAATGCCGCCTCTGCCACTGACCAGCTGTGCCACTCTGGGCAAGCTGAGTAAACTCTCTGAGGCTCAAATTTGTTGGATCTGTGAGATGAAGATAATAACAGACTCCACCTCAAGGGTTGTTTGTGAAGTTTAAATGAATTAATAAATGGAGACAGTATCCGGAAAGAGTAAGCAGTCAAATATAAGCTGCCATGATTGTCATCATTTTATTGTCATCCATTCACAGTCTGGAAAATGCAGACAAGTATACTATAAGATAATTTCTATAGAAGAGGCAGGAGAATACAAATGAACTGAGAACACGGGAGAAATAGATCTGCCTGTGCACAGTGGTCCCTGGGACACAGTAAACAATCATCATCTCCCTCTCTCTCCACCCACCTACCTACCTGCCCATCATGTATCTATTTAGCTGAATTTTAGATTATAGATATGGTAAAGTGCACAAATCCTAAGCATACAGCTCAATGGATTTTCAATGTGAACACACACACCATGTTACCAGCATCCAGATCAAGAGGAGAACCACAGAAGTCCCCTCGTGCCCCACATCAGTGCCCACTTCCAAGGGTGACCACTCCTCTGTCTTCTGTCAACATGCTGTTGACAGAGACTCTGAGAGTCATCCCCGTTGCGAAGGCAGCAGTTCATTTCTTCACAGCACATCCCACGATTTACTTATCCGTTCTACTATTGATGGACGATTGGATGGTTTCTAGTTTGGGGACGTCACAAATGATGTTTGCTAAGAATCTTCTTGTATTTGTCATTAGGGATCACCTCAGAGTGGAATTCCTGGGGCATAGGATGTGCATACATTCAGCTTTAGTAGCAGCTGCCAACAGTTTTCCCAATGGCTGGACCAGTTTACATTCCCACCAGCAGCATGTCAGAATTCCGGATGCTGCGCATCTCTGCCAACAGTTGGCAGAGTCAGAGGTTCCCCTTCAGATGGACTTCGAATGAACCCATCTTCCCACTGCTGACAACCACGGAACTACAGGCCTTCCCACTCTGCCCCATTTTTCAGCCGCTGAGCAGTTGCTTTCTGCCTGGTGTCTGTCTCGACTGAGAATGTGCAGCCTAAGTCAGCAACCACTCGGGGAAAATGCCGTGCAGAATAATGGCCTCCGTTCTCTTTTCTTTCGGATTTTGGCCCTCAAGTTCTAGCTGCCTTGGTTGTTTTCTGATGCTTTTAAGTCCGTCCTTCCCTCCTCCTCTTCTTCCTCCTGTCCTTCTCTCCTTCCCTCCCTCCTCCTGTCCTTGTCTCCTCCCTTCCCTCCTCCCTTCCTCCCATCATGCCTTTCTCCCTACCGAATGCAGCCTTTGATTTTTGGTGGGTTAGTCTCACACCAGCCTCTCTGCCACATTGGAACTGGAGCTCCCAGTCAGTATGTATGGACTGACTGTGTGGCGTGGAGGATGAGAGAGGAGAGAGCTGCTAGTAGAGAAGTAAATAACAACTGGATAGGCATTTGTCTGTCATGAAAATTGGGGGTCTGGAGTTGGCATTCCAGGCAGACGACAGAGCAGGGGCTGCACACCCTAGAGGCTCCTTGCAGATGATCCTATTCAGGAAACTGAACAGCTTGTTAAGAAGCAGCTTGTTGAGGTAGAGAATGATATGCAAGGGGGGTGGACAGGAGAGGGACAGGAGATGCAGCTGAGTGAGTTGGAAGAGGCCAGGTGGTCCAAAAACAACCTCCAATGGGAAACAGATCTGATTAATTCAGGATGCTGTGTAAATTGAGAATCAGAGCAGACGATGTTCTGGCTTCATGCAAGGGTCCCTAAAAGCCCTGCTGCCTTGGGCTTTGGGTCTGTGTGTGCTGGGAGAAAGACACATCCTCCAGCCTGGCCCGCTGGGAAACAAACCACTGAGGCCCGTCGGTGAAGCCGTGCGAAACAGACAGAGCTGGGTAAACAGGGTCAGCTGCCACCACAAGCACCGGCGCTCCTTACACAACGCAGAGCAAGAGGTCCTCTCTGCAGTGTGGGGAGCACGGAGCCGACAAGAAGAGCTGAACAGACACCGGTGTTTCCATCTCAGTCTTTGAACATGTAGCAGGAAGCTACACAATTGGCTTTAGGTTGTTTTTAATTGTTTGTTCCAAAGATGCGAGCCCAGGAAGCACTTACTTTCCTGATTTCCTCCTCCCTAATTAGACCTGGGGTTGCTGTCATACACGCAGTGCTCACTTCGGTTATAGATGAGTGACATGAACATTGGTAAAGAAAACACCACCAGGGATCGTGGTAATCAACAACAGAGAAATTACTGACAATTAGGCAGGTCTCTACAGCTGGGTTTACATAAAAGCGAGATCTTCATTTAAAAGACTACCTTTACTTTGAAATCCCAAACGCCCAAACACATCTCTGCACATGCCCACTGCTTCTCAGACCATCCCGAAAGAAGACATGGCAGCAGACACTGCCTCCTGCCTCGTCCTCTCCGGGAAATTCCCTGGCCAAAGCCCTCTGCCGCCTTCACTGCTGTCAACAACCCAGGTCACCTTTGAGAGCAAGGTGACACTGCAATCTCAAAAAGTCTGGGAGGACCAAGCGTGCACTGCACAATCCACTGTCATTGACAGTTTCCGTGGAATCATAATTGGGATCTTTATGAGTCACTGACACACAAAACAGAAATGCAGGTGTGAGCAAGAATCAGCAAACAGCCAGGAGTCCTCTGCAGTATCTGAAGCTCAGAACCAGGGACCACGCCAAGACCCCAGCTCCGCCCGGAACATCAGAGTTCTCGCAGCCCACAGCCCTGTCCCCGCGATGGAAATGCAGATTCACTGAACTTCCATCACATGACGTGGATATAGGAGCTTCAAATAACATTTCATAGGACGTGACACTATTTTGGATATACCTAAATTTTCTTATATTTCTCACCTTGACTCTGTTAAGCCAGAGTATTTTCCAAGCAGAACTTCTATCACAATCAGCTAGATTAAAACACTTGGCTCTGTTGAAAAATTAGATTATTCCTTTAACGGTCAGATTTTCTTACAGCACTGGCATCCTCCATTGAACAGCATGCATTCCTCTATCCTGTTTATTTTATTGCTTTTTTTCATGAAACAAATGCCTCCCCATAATCTTTTTAGCAGCAAGGAGTTATCAATGAGTAAGCTCCCTGGGGGTGTCACCCCAGACGGATGCACTGCTGATCACCTGTTGTGTGACTTCCCTGAATTATCAAACGGAGGGTGTGAATGTGCGTTGGGTTTTATAAACAGTCCAAGGCCAGACACCATGGGCAGCTGACCCTCCCGTCCTGGGCAGTGCCAACAGGAACAGTTTGCCCCGTGCTGAAGGGCCGGGGGCTGAAGGGTTACGAGGTTTTTGTGCCACTGCCTCCCTCGCTTTTCATCAGGACTGTCTTTCTGGCAGGCGCTGACTCGTGCCTCATGGGCGGTCACTGCAGTGTCCCCCCGGTCACCCGCCATCCCTGCCCTGAGCCCTGCTCTGCCCCTGCCTCCGTTCTGCCCAGGCTCCGCCACCCCGCCCCGCCTCAGCAGACTCCCCTCCCTGGTCGCAGTGCTCCACGTGAAGGGCGGGGCCACCCTCGGGCTGCCTTTGTCACCAACCGTCTACCGTCTTGTGGTGCGCGCCATCTGAGGGGGCTGATGGGAGCCCAGCTCCGCAGCCAGAGCTGTGCACAGCGGGGACAGGCACAGACTTAACTGTAAGACAGGGAGGCTCCCAGCACGGTGCGGGTGGCCTGAGGGTCCAGTGAGAGACTGCACGTGCCCGGCTGAGCGGTGTGCTGGCTGGGCCCAGCCGCTAACCTCGGAGGCGGGCAGAGCAGCAGCAGCAATAAACTCAAGAGACGGAGGGACTGTCCAGGGTCCTCCCTTGGAGTTTCTTGACTGCAAACCTCTGCTCTGCCCCCTTGCCTGCCTCACCATCTCCCTCGCCCCACCGTTCACTTGAGGCCCATCTCCCAGAGCAGCCCCTGGGCCTCCAGGCCTCTGTTCTGGGCTGCCTCAGCCCCAAGGCGGTTCTGCACCCCTGCACGGGGCTTGGCCCACTTTGTGACTCTTTGAGTGTCTGCGTCCTTGCACCGCTCCTTCCCTGGGAGGAGGGGTGTCTGATCCTGGTGCCCCAGGGCCTGGCCCAGAGCTGGACCTCTGCAGACCCCCTGGAGGGGCCAGCACACACAAGAGCCTGAGTGAGCAGCGAGCCCCACAGGCTTCAGGCAGTGGGTCAAGCTTCAGCTGAGCCCCAGGTGGCCTGGACCACAGGCGCCCGTGCCGTGTCCTCCCCACCTGCAAGGGCGTGTTGGGCCCGGTGCCTGCACACAGCGAGGGCAGACTCGGGGCTTTCCTTGGTGGGGGGACACTGGGAGGTGAACGCTCACAGCACAGGGATGTCTGGGGCCCATGCCCTAGAGAACAGGAGTCAGAGGAAGGGCTTGAGAAGAAGTGGCTTGATGCTGAAATCTAGAAGAGGGTGAGATGGAGCCGGCCAGACTGCACATACAGAAGGAAGAGTCGGAGACTGAGGACATCCCTGGCCTAGGAACGAACCACAGAAAGACCCAGGGAGGAGGAGGAGACCATGTGAGGAGCAGGGAGAGGCACTGCGTGCAGCGTCTGAAGGTGGTTTGTATATACATGTGTGTGCATGTGTGTTCACGTGTTGGTGCAGGTGTCCATGTGTGCTCACAATGCATGTGTGCATATGGGTATGTGTGATGTGTGCATGGGAATGCACATGGGTGTTCATCTGTGTTTGCACATTCCTGTGTGTGTGCACGTGTGTGTTGTATGTATGGGTGCATGCGTCTGTGTGCTCACACATGCATATGTGTATATGGATATGTGTGGTGTGTGGATGTGAATGCACATGAGTGTTCATTGGTGTTTACACTCCTGTGTGCACACTCCTGTGTGTGTGCACGTGTGTATGTGTGCAGGGACTGATGAGGTACGAGGCTGAGGCAGCAGTCAGAGGCCAGGTGGTGGAAGGCTCCAGAAGCTACAGAAGGATGCTGCCCTGTGCTGTGACTGGACCTCCATTTTTGACTGTTTGCTTGGATGCAGATAGAGGTAAGGACATATTTCATTAGGACCAAGTAAAGCACTATTAATGATGCAGAAATCTGAGAGTTTAAGTGTGTAGATCTCAAGATGAAAAAAAAAAAGCAAATGACAAATGTACCTGCCAAGACGGGACGTAATACAAGTCGCGAGCAGAGAAGATCCCACGCCACGGCTCCCACCACTGTAGTCTCTCAGTGCGGCACTCAAGAGTCAATGCTAAGGTCATTTGCATCCGTTTGTGATACCAAACAACATCAAGTTCACAGAGAGAGAGACCGGGGCTCAGCCACGTCCCGTCTGTTTTGGACTCTGGAAGCTCTGCAATGTGCCCATTCAGCAACGATGGGGAACACCCTTCGCTGTCCGGGTCCAGGGCAGGGCTGGCAACAGGAGACTGAGCGTGATTTAGAGAGGGATCTAAGACAGCACCTGTGGGTGCTGTGCACGCCTCTTACCTGGGTCTTCGTTCTGTTTTATTCTTGAGAAAATCTCCAGGGAAAGGATACACATCATAAGTGTGCAGCTCGACGGATTTTCACAACTGACTCTCTTGTGGAACCAGCACCCCAAAAGCCCCCTGGATTCCCTTTAGTCATGAAACACCTTCCACCTCAAAGAGAAACCACTACCCTGACTTCTAACAGCGCAGATGAGTCCCGCCTCGTTCAGAATTTCACCTCAACGGGAGCATCCAGAACGGTCCCTGCAGTGCCTGGCTCCTTTTAATCAAAAGAATGTCTATGTGCTTCATCAGCATCCCTTTTGGTGCCTTCCAATTTGTCTAGAATTATGAAGTCTCCTCCTATTATTGGATTGAAGAAAGACTTCCTGGTAATTTTCCGAAACTGAAGTATAACATACTTGGAGTAAAGAATAGGCTCTTAATGATGAATTTTCACAAACATACAAGCCCATGTGACCACCTGCCAGTGAAGAGAGGATTTCTGGCACCTCAGGACCTCCCTCATGTCCCTTCCCAGTTAACCCTCCCGCAAAAATAAGAATGCAATGACTTTCAACACCATGAATTGGTGTTGCCTCTTTTTGAGCTCCATGTACATGGACTCATGGAAGATGTACTCCTGTAGCTGGCTACTGTCATCGCCATCATGTCTGCGTGATCCATCCACACTGTTAGCTGCAGGAGCAAGACACTCTTCTTCATCATTGTCTATATTATTCCATTGTGTGGATATGCCCCAGTTTATTTACCCATCCCACTGCAGATGGGCATCTGGCTAGTCCCCAACTTTGGATGGTTTTGAAGAGTGCTATATGAACCTTCTAGAACATGAATTATGCAGCACATGTGTATGCATTTCTGTTGGGCATAATCTTCAGAAAGGAGTAGCTGAGCTACTGGAAATGCATATGTTCAGCTTTAAAAGACCTGCCATGTGGTTTTCCAAAATGGTTGGACCATTTATTTTCTTTTTAATGACAAAAAAATAAATGTAAATGGAAGTTGCAGTGAGCCCTTCCTAGCCCCTGGGGACCTTCTCACATTCCCAATGTAGGGACGCTGCCCTACACTCTGGTGCCCACAGGACAGAGATGACATTTTTCCCTGCTGAGACCTCTCCTTCTTCGGTGCTGTGTGTTTTGGTCATGAGATCATGCCTCCAGAGTGAGGGGCACCAGCAAGCGGCCTCTCTCTCCTCTGGCTCTTTCATCCCTTTTTAGCTCCAGACCCACCGGGTCCTGGTCCTGACACGTCCCCTCCCACCGACAGGGCCTACCAGATGCCCCCAGGTCTCCCTACAGTGGGAGGAGCTACCCCAGATCCACGGTGCTAATTTACAGCACTGTGAGATATCAATATATAAACGTATTCCAGCCAGAAATGGGGCTGGGGGTGTTGACAGTTGTTGATAATAACCAACTCAGAAGGGGAAATGTTCTGATGACTTGACTCCTTACACCTGATGGTGCTTGCTCACACTGGTGATATTTTTAGAGGAAACAGCTGGCGCTTCAGCGTGTGTCCCACACCCCACAGCTGGCTCAAGGTAGAAGAGGCTACCTCAGCAGGTTTGCTGGTACAGGGAGAGAGAGGGACGCAGGAGGAGGAGTGGGGGAGAGAGAGAGGAGGGAGGGAGGGGGAAGGCAAGGGAGAACACAGACTGAGAGAGTGAGCACGTCTCTTGGAGGCCTGGATTGCACAGCCCCCAGCAGAGGCCTTTTCTTAAGAAGAAGGAAACAGGCCACAGGATCTGGGTCTCATCCAGAGTGCTCACGGGCAGCTCTGTGGCCACATAATATTCTATTGAGCAGTAATGCCAGGCTGGGCTGGTCTTGCTGCGTTCTGAACAAATGTTTCCAAACCCCCACAATTTGCCTCTCCTTCCATCCAAGAATTAGCCCAGCTCCTAAAACATGCACCTCACATCTGGGTATAGACATCCAATTCTCCCCAAGGGCAGTGAGTCAGGAAAAAATTGTCCAAAGATTTTTACCCCCTCAGAAAACTGCCTTTTATTAGAGTCCCACAGTCCCCAAAATCACACTCGGTAAACTTGGCGTCCAACAGCCACTCACGATAAAAACTCTCAGCAAAGTGGGTATAGAGGGCATGAACCTCAACATAATAAAGGCCGTATATGACAAGCCCACAGCTAACATCATTCTCAGTGGTGAAACGGCTAAAAGCTTTTCCTCTGAGATCAGGAACAAGACAAGGATGCCCACTCTCACCACTTTTATTCCACATAGCACTGGAAGTCCCAGCCAGAGCAATCAGGCATTAAAAAGAAAGGCATCCAAATGGGAAAGGAAGGACTAAAACTGTCTCTGTTTGCAGATGACATGACATTATATACAGAAAACCCTAAAGACTCCATCAAAAAACTGTTAAAACTAATAAATGGATTCAGTAAAGTTGCAGGATACAAAAATCAATATGCAAGACTCAATTTTGTTTCTATACACTAACAATAAACAATAAATAAAGAGATATTAAGAAAACAATCCCATTTACAATTCCATAAAAAAAAAAGTACCTGGGGATAAATTAACCAAAGAGGTAAGAGACCTTTACACTGAAAACTGTAAGACCCCGATGAGAGAAAGTAAAGATGACACGAATAAGTGGAAAGATATTCCACGCTCATGGATGAATTAATATTGTTAAAATGTCCATACCACCCAAAGCAATCTACAGATTCAATGCATTCTCTGTCAAAATCCCAATGGCATTTTCCACAGAAATAGAATAAACAATCCTAAAATTTATATGAAACCACAAAAGACCTGAATAGCCAAAGTGATCCTGAGAAAGAAAAACAAAGCTGGAGGCATCATACTCCCTGATTTCAAACAATACTACAAAGCTAGAGGCATAAAAACAGTATGATATTGGGGCTGGCCCCGTGGCCGAGTGGTTAAGTCCGCGCGCTCCGCTGCAGGCGGCCCAGTGTTTCGTTGGTTCGAATCCTGGGCGCGGACATGGCACTGCTCATCAGACCACGCTGAGGCAGCGTCCCACATGCCACAACTAGAAGGACCCACAACGAAGAATACACAACTATGTACCGGGGGGCTTTGGGGAGAAAAAGGAAAAAATAAAAAAAATCTTTAAAAAAAAAAAATAAAAAAAAAAAAAATAAAAAAAAACAACAGTATGATATTGGCATAAAAACAGACACATAGACCAATGGAACAAAATAGAGAGCCCAGAAATAAACCCATGCATATATGGCTGATTAATCTATAACAAAGGAGCCAAGAATATACAAAGGGGAAAGGACAGTCTCTTCAATAAATGGTTTTGGGAAAACTGGACAGCCACATGCAAAAGAATCATACTGGACTACTATCTTACACCATGCACAAAAATTAACTCAAAATGGACTAAAGACTTGAATGTAAGACCTGAAACCATAAAACTCCTAGAAAAAAGCATAGGTGGTAAGCTCCTTGAGACAGGTTTTGGCGATATTTCTTACATTTGACACCAAAAGCAAAGGCAACAAAAGCAAAAATAAACAAGTGGGACCACATCAAACTAAAAACCTTCTGCACAGCAAAGGAAACCATCAACAAAATGAAAAGACAACCTAGGAATGGGAGAAAATATTTGCAAATCGTACATCTGACAAGGTGCTAATGTCCAAAATATATTAAGAATTTAGACAACTCAACAGCAAAAAATAAATCTGATTAATAAATAAGCAGAGGAACTAAACAGACATTTTCCCAAAGAAGACATACAAATGGCCAACGTGTACATGAAAAGGTGCTCAAATCACTCACCATCAGAGAAACGTAAATCAAAACCACAATGAAATATCACCTCAAACTTGTTAGAATGGCTATCATCAAAAAGACAAGAGTTAACAAGTGTTGGCGAGGATGGGGAGAAAAGGGAACCCTTGTGCACTGTTGGTGGGAATGTAAATTGATGCAGCCACTATGGAAAACAGTATACAGCTTCCTCAAAAAAATTAAAAATAGAACTACCACGTCACCCAGCAATTCCACTTCAAAGGAAATGAAAACAGAATATTGAGAAGACATCTGCACCCATGTTCACTGCAGCTTTATTCACTACAGCCAAATACAAATATTCATGACAGCCAAACACAAATATTCACGACAGTGAAATACAGAAATCACCTAAGAGTCCACCAACGGATGAAGGTTGAGAGAAGATGCGGTATATATACACAGTGGAATATTATTCAGCCAGGAGAAAGAAGAAAATCTTGCTATTTGCAGCAACATGGATGGACTTTGCGGGCATTATGCTAAGCAAGATAAGCCAGAGAAAGATAAATACTGTGCGAGATCTCTTAGAGGTGGAATCTAAAAAAAATGAAAACAACAAAGACAACCATGTCTGACCTCCCTTTTGTCTGAAGGTTTGGCTGGGGTTCTGGAACTGCAGGAGGCTCCAGAGTCACCAGAGCTGCACTGTCTGCCCCGAGGGCTACAGGAGCCGCTGGCACTTTCACCGGGGCTGCTCTGAACGGAGACGGGCTGTAAGCAGGAGCGTACACTAATTCCAAAGGCCTCCTCCAAAATGAAAAAGATTGTAGAATATCTAATTAACACTCACGTACTTTCTACACGCTGATATTATAGTGTTCTGGATATACTGCCTTAAATGAACACATTTAAAAACTAATTTCATACCACTTTGCACCCTTTAGGATGGCATTATCAAAAAACAGAAAATAGTAAGTGTTGGTGAGGATGTGGAGAAATTGGAACTCTTGTGCCTTGCTGGTGGGAATGTAAAATGGCACAGCCACTGTGGAAAACTATGGCAGTTCCTCCAGAAATTAAACAGAACTACCACAGGGTCCTGCAGCTCCATTTCTGGGTATGTATCTGAAAGAATCGAAAGCAAGGTCTCAAAGAGATGCTTGTACACTCAGGTTCACCGCAGCGCTGTTTACAGCAGCCGAGAGGGGGAAGCAACCCAAGAGTCCATCCACAGAGGAGCAGATAAGCAAAGTGTGGTCCATCCAGACCATGGGATATCATTCAGCTTTCAAAAGGAAGGGGATCACGACACTTGCTACAAACGGATGAACCCTGAGGACAGCATGAGCAGTGAAATAAGGCAGTCGTGAAAGGACAAATGCTGTATGAATCCACTCGTATGTGGTCTCTAGAGAGTCACATTCATCGAGACAGAAAGCAGGACGGTGGTGCCAGGGGCTGGGGGCGGGGGGGGGGGGGGGGGGGCGTAGGGAGTAACTGTTCAAGGAACCAGAGTTTCAGTCGGGAAGGTGAGAAAGTTCTGGAGATGGATGGTGGTGACGGGTGCATGACACTGTGAATGTGCTTAAAGCCACAGAAGCGTGCACTCAGAAATAGTGAAGAAGGTAAACCTCATGCTGTGCACATCTACCACGATAAAAAGTTAGTTTCAACTGTTTCCCTTTCCTTTCTAAAAATGTGGCTACTGGAATATTTAAAATCACCCTGGCTGGCGTCATTTCTGGTCTGGCAGCCCTGCAGGGCTGGTTTACAGGCAGATACTGAGCCTCGCCCCCTGGTTCTCATCAGCAGGTCTGGGGCGGGGATGAGAAGGTGAGTTCCCAACATTTTCTGGGGTGATGCTGGTGCCACTGGCCTGGGGACCCTGCTTTGCAACCACTGCTATAGTGGATTTTGAATACCGTCCACTTCGGAGCTGGGGGTTGACAGAGTCAGTTCTGAACCTTCCAGTTAGCAGAGAGGCCCAGCCCCTCTCTGGCTGAGCCCGCAGAGCCACTACGAGGGTCACAGGCCATCAAGCACCCCTGAGACCGGCTGGCGAGAGGCCCTTGAGCGCCCAGGAGCATGCTGCAGTGGGCGTTTCCTCTCTTCCTCTCACAGGCCTTTACTGACGGGAGGGCTGGTCCAGCGCGGTGGCCCAGCCTGATTTACAGGAGAGGAGCTGGCTTCAGCCAGATGACAGCAATCGGCTTTTCTAAGGGCTCCAAAGGCCTCTCCCACCTGGGGAAACGTCTCGACTGTGGCTCTAATTGGAATTCTGATTCTGAGAAGTGACCCTCATTTCTGCACTGTGGATGAGATGAGCCCCTGGGCCAGACCAGGCCCTGTTTGCGGAGCGATTCCACCCTCCACCATCACAAGGCTGCCTGCTGCTGCACATGCAAGATGAGGGGCATTGTCAATACTACAGCCAGGAGGACCATCGAGTCACATGGTCATGCCAGAAGACGCCTTTGCCAGGAGCTGGGAGCTTGTTTGACGAGCAGCATGCATATGGAGCTGGCACGAAAGGGCTGGATGGGCCTCTGCTTCAGAGCTGTGGGCCACCAGGGACCCGGGGTTCCTTCCTCCGCCCAAGATGGTCTCACTTGGCAGCTGAAGCAGCAGCCGCTGAGCTGACCGAGCGCAGAAATGCATTTGGTCTGTTCCTCTCACCTCTGGCTGCCCGCTGCCTGCTGGCCTTGGGGGTGTGCCCACTCCAGGAGCACGGTGCCTTCACACCAGGTGACCCATGTGACACGAGTGCGTCAAGCAGCCTGATGGGGAGTGTTACGGGCTGAACCGTGTCCTTCAGATTTCACATGCTGAAGTTCTCACCCCAGGACTGCAGAAGGCGACTGACTAACGTTAGATGAGGATGTATGGGGGGCTCTAATCCAATATGCCCGGGGTCGTTATAAGAAGAGGAGATCAAGACACAGACACCCAGAGGGATGACCAGGTGGGACACAGAGAGAAGACGGCAGTCTACCCGCCAGGGAGAGAGGCCTCAGAGAAAACAACTCGCCAGCACCTTGATCTCGGACGTCCAGCCTCCAGGACTGGGGGACCATAAATGTCTGTTGTCTGAGCCCCAGGCTAGGGGATAGGGAATGCTGGCTGACCGGTCAGCACGGAAGGGTGCCCTAAACACCCACTGAGAGCTGCCCCTGAGAGCAAGTATGGCGGGAGCATCAATGAGACCAGGCAACAGCCTGTCACAAATGAGCGACATCGGCGAGAACCTGTGATCTGAGCACCTATTGTGCCAGGCTGCCATCAAACAGGAATCACCTCACCAGGTGATGACAGCAACAACCCGGGAGCTGGGGCTGTGCGGTGGACGTTAGGTTCCATGCAGTCCTCACTGCTGTGCCGTCAGCATCCGCGGCTTACTCCTTACAGACTCAGGTCCCGGCTGGGAGGGGCCGCCTGGGGGTGAGGGGAGAAGCCTCTCCCTCCCAAGTCCAGGCCCTGGCCAGTCACCCTGCCACACAGCATGGAGAGCACGTGCCATGTGCCCTTTCCCCTTCTCAGTCTCGCCCTGGGACAAGGCATGAGAGCCAAAGGAGGTAAAGGGACAAGGGGAACGAACTCTGGAGGAGCTTGCAGTTGGGTAGAAGGAAGGCAAGGAGGAAGCTGAGGCAGGAGAAGGATGCAGGCGGCGGAGGTGCCTGGCAGGCTCTGAGAGTTGGGGGCTCTGGGCTCAGCTGAAAGGGGATGGACGGGGAGGTGCTGCTTGGTGTAGAGAGGGATGGTGTAAAACCACAGTGAGGGTGGAAGGGCATTGTGCATGGAAGTCACATCATGGACAAACAGTCAGGAACGTGAAAATGTAAAGTGACGGTTCAACGCAGTATTTCCAGAGGCAGAGAGGAGAAACGCAACAGACCCAGCATCTGGTCTGCCCAGCACCCGTGCCCCTTCCTAGGGAATCAGCCCCTCAGCGTCCCTCTGACTTGGCCCCTGCAGTTTGCTGGGGCTGACTCTGACCCTCCAAATCAAAGGGTGACTACACGACCCAGGCCTGACGGACCAGAACATTCCATTTAGACCAACTGGTTCAGGGTAAAAACTAGAGGAAGAACAGGCCAACGAGATGCAATCTCAAAGCTTTTGCTAGAGCTCCTGGCAAAGAAAAGCTCGTTTTGTTGGGTTTGCTGACTCTATGAACAATGTCACTGAAGCTGACAGCCACCAAGAGGAGAAAGCAGAGCCTGGAGGTGGAGCTGGTCCAGTCCCGAGGACACAGTGGGAGCCCCTGGATCGAGCCTTGCCAAAACACCATGGAAATTCCAATTATGGGAACCAACAGATCCCGTCCACACCTCCCTTCTCTCTCTCTTATTTTTAAGTCACTTCGAGCTGAGTTAGAAAAACAGAAGGGCCCTTGAATGCCACGCTAACGGATCTAGACTTCAGGAGTCCAAGCCAGGGGGGTGCTGGTAAACATTAACAACCGTCTCTCTGGGGAGGAGGATGACTTGTAGCACTTGCCAATTTCCAAGGTGCAACTACTCCCTCTGTGGCCAGTTTCAAGCCCCAAGCTGCCATTACTGACCACAGAGTTGGGGAGAGACTGCCCAGCTGGTTCTGGGAGCTGTCAGGAGCCAGTTCCCGTCACCGCTGGCTCATGCTCAGGGGCCAAGATTTTCTTGTCAGAACATTCACCGAAATTCCCCTTGGTTTATCTCAGTATGGACTAGAACAAAGACAGAGACACTCACCTGCCTACCAGGACTTGGTAATGAACCAGGAAGGGGGCAGCCTGCAGTGGCTGTTGCCTACAGGGGAGGGTCAATTACATCAGTGACCAAAAAGCATCTTTCATCCGCTCTGCTGGTAGAGTGGTGGGGAGGGAGATGCCCACCAAGGGGCTGCCCTAGCCAGGCACCTCTGCGTCAAGGACAGGGGGATCTTATTCACCACCTTCCAGAGGAGGTAGCAGGCTCAGAGAGGTGAAATGACATACCCGTGGTCACATACTGAGATGTGGTTCCATCCACAGTCCCCCTGCTGGACTATGCCAAGGAGTGAGCATGCTGGCAGCCAGATATCCTGCAGGCACTGATGAGTGCCTGGTCTGAGGCTTCTGTCCAGCCTGCCCATGCCAGCTGGCTGCCCGCTATGTCTGCCCGTGGCGTTGACACATCCTGGCCCCAACACATCCCCCAACATCCCCACCTTCCTTCCCTTCCAGGCCCAATACTCACTGCTCATTCTATTTTTATTTTTCTGAGCTCAAAACTTGCTCTGCATCAGAGAGAACTCAATGAAATGAGCTGCTCAATGTCGACGCAGAACATATGGCAGGCCATGTCTGAGATGCTGCTGCTGCCGGCATCTTTGAAGCAGGTGACACAGAGCAGCCCAGCCGGCAGTTGAGCCTCATGTTGAAGCCAGGCTGTCTGACCCTGTGGGAATGCTGCCCATTTGAAAACTAAAATAAAGAAGACGAGAGAGTCTCACTTGAGGTTGTGCCAAGGCAATTATCGAGGCGCAGTCTCTGCTGAGGTTTTTACATCTAAAAATGCAGCTTTTCCTTGCATGAGGGAGTGGCTAAAGTGGGTTTGGAGGCAGACTCATACTAGTGAGCCCGAAGGTGGATGCTCAGTGGCACCTTGGCAGAACACTACTCGGTTCCCCATTTTGATGATGGTACAGGATGGTGAAGAATGAACAATACGAACATTAGATCCATGAAAGTAGGATCTTGTCAGGCTCATTGATTGTGGAATCCCTAATATCTAGAATGGATGGATGCACGGATGATGGGAAGGTGGGTGGATGGATGAAGGGATGGGTGAGTAGATGGATGGATGGATGGATGGGTGAGTAGATGGATGGATGGATGGATGGATGAGGATAGATGGATGGATGGATGGATGGATGGGTGGATGGACGGGTGGATGGATGGGTGAGTGAATGGATGGATGGATGGATGGGTGGGTGAGTGGATGGAGGGATGGATGGATGGGTGAGTGGATGGAGGGATGGATGGATGCATGGGTAGGTAAACAGACGGGTAGCTCAGTGGGTGTATGGATAGATGGTCACAGGGTATTCTTCTTTTCCCTAATAACTTATAGGAGAGGCATTAAACTGCCACTGGGCTTCTCTGCAACTCCAGCCTGTGCAGTCTCAGTGCAAGAGCCAATACTCCTGAGGTGAAGCTTACTATTCTCAGGACTTGGACTGAGGGGTTCAGATCTCTGCTCAGCCCTGAGCTGTGTGCCCTTAAGCAGCTCATTTCACTCCTCTGATTTCCTACTTCTCATCCGGGAAGAGGGGCTGCAATTACAACCACCATGAGGTCCACATAAGGATGGCCTTTGGTGTTGTAATTACTAGTTTTCTAAAACACTGAATATTTCTAACTATCTAATGTTAGGTATCTTTGGTAGCTTTGATTGATCCTCTTTCAAAGTTTCCAAATTGGGAATATTAAAAAATAAATGACACTTCAGGGCCACAAAGAAGTTGCAATGTTAAAGAATTATTGCCAAAATGTTTCTAGAATGATTTCAGGTACTTACTCCTCTCAGGCACAGCAGCTTTCGCCTGAGTGAGATATGGTTAGTTGTTCTTATCCTATTTCCTCTTTAAAATTATTCTAAAATGCACAAAGTGAAACAACAGTACCCAGTGAGACACAGCGCAGGCAGCAGGGGCTGGGGGCCGGCTGCCAACGGGCACCGGCTCTGATGACATCCAGGCCCCTCCGGCTGGCCCCAGTGACCCCTCGTGTTTTGATGCTTAATTTTCAATTTGCATCTTTACAACGGTACCATTTGATCCAGATGAGTTGGTCTGCTCTGAAATATTTATCTGTGAAGAACACATTTTAGTCCCTTATGGAGAAGGAGGGAACCCCTCTCAATGTTGAAGTTATTTCAAGAGCCTTACAGGGGCGGAGTGTGTCTCTGAGTCCCAGCTGTTTTGATGTTTATTTGACAATTCTGACTCTGGTACCAAATGAGGGAGAAGCTCAAGGTCAGGGACACTGCTTCCCATGGCGGCACGGGCCGTTTCTCGCCAAGGGATGCAGTTGCGCCATCCTTTGCATCTGTGCCAGCCGAAGCTGGGCCTTGGAAGGCAAAAACATCTTGAAAATGCCCATGGTGCTTTCCTTTTGACAAAACACCCAGCAGTTTTCTAAAGTGCTCCATTTCCAGAACCTTAAATGCCACATTAAAGAGTGAAGAAGGCCGCGAGCATCAGTGTGTTTGAAACAACGCAATTCTGTGTGTGATACCCAGGTCCCAGAGGGCCCCATTACCCTGGTAGCCATCTGGCCGGGCTCACTGAAGACAAGTGAGGGGCTGAGCTAGGAATGAGCACAAAGAGCTTCCATTCCACAGACGTTTGTAAAAGACCCGCCCTGTAGACTGTCAGGGGCCTCATTAAAAAAATGTGACTGCGCTCTCCAAAAGCATGCTACTTCCATGGGCATCGTATGCAAAAGGAAACGGAACCGAGGAGGGGCTATGAAACAGGAAGACAGCCACGTCCCTGTGCTCCAGACCCCCAGCTCCATCAAGGCCCTGAGATGTCACCACACTGCGAACGAACACCAGAACCTGGTTATTTCTCTGTTCACCGGGCCAAGCACGGGGCTGTTAGCTCACACAGAAAGTGCAGGATCTGTAGGAAGGTTAACTTTTTCCTTCTTTTTAAAATCCGAACGGATATATAACGTCCATAAAGTAAAACGCACTGGTTTACAGCCATATCAATTTCCACGTATGTACACACCCATGTAAACAGACCGACATCCAGAGCCAGACCTGCCAGCACCCCGGAACACTCCCTCGTGTCCATTCACGGGCAGCGCCGCCCTGGTCACTTGCCATCAATGAGGGTGGTGGGCAGAATAACGGCCCCCAGGGACACCCACATCCTCATTCCCAGAACCTGCAAAGATGTGACTACCTATTGAAGGGACTCTGCAGATGCCATCGAGCTAAGGATCCTGAGGTTGGAGATTATCCGGGAATCTGGGTGGCCCGATGTCATCATACGGGTCCTTCGGTCCTTCTAAGAGGGAGGAAAGAGGACACAGACATGAGTCAGTGAAGGACACCTGATGACAGAAGCACAGGATGAAATGATGTGGGACTGTGAGCCAAGGAATGTGGGCGGCCTCTGGAAGCTGGCAAAGGTGAGTGAAGAGATTCTCCCAGAGCCTTCAAAGGAACACGACCCTGCCGACCCACCTTAGACATCTAACCTCCAGAACTGCAAGACAATACAGTTACGTTACGCCACCACGTTTGTGTTACTTTGTTCCAGCAGCCACAGGAAACTAACACAAACAGCTGTGCTTGTTCTTAAATTTCAAGTAAATGGGATGATACCGTATGTACCCTGCTGAGTCTGGCTTCTTCTTTTGCTTAACATAGTGTCTGTGACGGCCTTCTATGTCATGGCGGGTAGTTCCTTCCCTCCACCACTGCGCTGCATCCACTGTAGGAACACGCCCTGGTCTTTTTATCCATTCTCCTATGAATGCTCAGTTGAGTAGCTCCCCATTTTGAGCAACTACGAATAAAGACTGTATGAACATTCCTGATATATGCACCCATTTCTCCTGGGAACATACCTACGAGTAGAATTTCTGGAGAAACTTCGTAAAGAAGTTTATATTTAGCTTTAGAAATGCTGACAAACCATTCTCCAAAGTGGTCGTACCAATCTCTGCCTCCAGGAGCCATGAATAAAGGTCACAGCTTGAGTTCAGTGACTCCACATCTTGAGCATGACTTCTAATCACAATGTTACCACTTGTTCACTGACAGTGATTTATTTGAACAACTCCCAGGGGCCCAGGTGCTGGGATTGGGTGGGGAGCTGGGGCAGCTCAGGCCCTGCTCTCCTGGGGTTCCACAGAAACCATTGGCCACACGACTCCAGGTGCCGATCAGCACAGGAAGAGAGGAGAAGGCCATCGCACGGCAGGGCCCTCGGGCAAAGGAGGTGCATTCACGTGGGTGGCAGGGATGGCCTCTCTAGGGAGCTGGCAATCCAATGGAGTCCCGAATAATGAGAAAGAACCAGCCATGTCTGCAACTGGGGGGAGAACTTTCTAGAAAGAGGGAGAAGCGGTGGGTGATGGCAACTAACTTGCTCTCCAGGGGTCTTCACAAGGATCTCACAGTAACCATGGGAGGGCGGGCGCCCCTTTGTCAGAGAGGGCAGTGGAATGTCTGTCTTATTTGATGCTATATCCACGCAGAAGGGATGAGGGCCCAGGGTTCAAAAGGATGTTGGCAAAGCAGGCCAGCATTTTCCTCCTGGCTGAGACGGACCACACGTGTGTGTGTCCTCAAATCCATCTGTTGAAGCCCCCATCCTCAGGTGATGATATTTGGAGGTGAGTCCTCTGGGAGGTGATTAGGGTTGGATGAAGGCATGAGGCTGGGGCCCCCAGGATGGATTTAGTGCCCTTACAAGAAGAGGAAGAGACTGCAGAGCTCTCTCTCTCTTCCACAGGTGAGGACACAGCCAGAGGCGGTCGTCTACAAGCCAGGCAGCAGGTCCTCAGCAGGAACCTCACTGGCTGGCACCTTGGTCTTGGACTTCCAGCCTCCAGAACTGTGAGAAAGAAACGTCTGTAGTTTAGGCCCCCGGTCTGCCGTATTTTGTTACAGCAGCCCGGGCTGGCTAAGATGCTAGCCTTTCAGTTTCCTTTCCGGTCTCTTTGCTGAAATGTTCTGTTGCCGTTTCCTGCAGGCTGGTTGCTCGACAGCTCCCAGTCTCAGTTCCAATCTCCCCTCATCAGAGAGGCTGGTCATGACCCCCAGCACAGAGCAATGACACCCCGTACTACCCCTCCTGTGGTACTGTCTTCAGAGCTTCTCCCAATGCACGACACTTGTCTTCTAGCAGTAAACAAAGTGTGTGCCCCCTTGGACGCCGGCCCCCCAAGGGCAGCCCCCTCTTCAGCCTCAGCACCACGGGGCTCCCAGCTCAGCTCCTGCTGGACCCAGTGAATAGTTGCCGATGAATGAACCCACGAATCAATCCATCTCCTGTGTATGCTCCACTGCCAAGAATAACCATATCCCAATATCTGAAGAATCCTAAAATCCTCACGGAGAACTGGAAGCCCTAGAAGGAAAGTGCAAGGTCTTTTCTCCAAATGAAGATTTAGAAGATTTGGTGCAAACCCAGGGGCTGGATTTATGTGACACATGACACACGATCCATGGAGAGAAGTGTGGGATTCAATTGCTCAATGATGGTAATTTCCTATTTTGCTGGACCTAGTATAAATATTTATTACAGAAAAGAGCTAGCGAGGGCGTTGAGACCCTTGGATTGAATTTATATTGCAGCCTCAGATTTCTTTCTCCCTCTGTCGCAGATGCGAGAATATTAACTAGTTTAATAACACGAGCACGGGGGATCAGGGCCGTGGCCAAAGCGTCTATGGTTCTATCATCCCAATTCTGTGAGCGTTTTTCTGGTTTCTCTTTACTTTAAACGAGGGAAGAGAGTCCCGGCCCTGAGATCATAAATGGGCACCTGGATCGTCTCTAAGGCATGGGACGGTGGCCACACCATGAAACCTCAGTGCCAGGGGCATGGATGACTTCTAGAATGCTTGAGAAAGGATGTGTGTCTCCTATGTGCTCAGCATGGAAGCAGCACAGTATTTCACACGACAGAGTGGGAGGGAAAGTGCTGGGTGAGGAGGACAGTGGAGGGGAAGGGGGGCCGTGGCTTCTGAGAAGTGAAACTAGAGCTCCTGCGTACCCTGGGGAGGGCAGGTGTGGCGAGACGGGGCAACAGGCAGCTTTAATGTAACCGCGAGGCCTCCTGAACAAAATCAGCCAGGAAAAAGTGTTTAGAATAACGTATTAACAATATAAGTAAAAATCATGCATGGTGTTCTTAACGATGTTCTTCCTAGAAAGAACAAAATATCCACGCCCCCCCCCCCCCAAACCCCTGAAGCCCCCAGATGTTTGGCATTTCCCTTAAGAAAGGACTGAGATCAATGGGAAATTTGGCCTTAAGAAAACAGAGTGCGTTTCTGCCCAAACCCCCGGCCCACGTGGTTTCCGTTCCTCAATCTAAGCGACGTCGAGAACATGCGTGTCTCCTCCCCTGACTGTCATCGTCACGTTAAGTCTCGAAGCCCCAGGTCTGAGCCAGGTGTGCAGGGTGCCACCAGATATTTCAGAAAAGGCAAGAAGCATGAAATTCATCTGACGCCGTGACGCAAAACCGCTCCACCATCTTGCAGGAGAATGAAAGGTGTGAAAATTAGACAAATTAACCTGACTTTCCAGAGGAGCCCATTGTTTAGGACTTCAACAGCTGTCCTCATTTTTTTGGAAATTAAAACAAACAGAAAGAACAGAGGAATGAGGCGAACACGCAGGGGCCTCTTTTCCTCAGCAGTGAGGAGAACCGTGCGTGGGACAGTGACGGGGGCTCACGGCCCAGGCCCCTGCCCGCCCAGCTTCACCAGCAGCACCTGCCCATGGTCCCCTGCCTGGCGCCCAGCCCCTGGGACTCCGATTGCACTTTCTGATCAGTAGCATGTGAAAAGACATGGTCCTATCATTAGTACTTAACTGAGGTTGTCAGTCTCCTAATTGCTTCAATAAAACATAATTAATCAAGAGTAACATGAAGATATTTACATGAGCTGGAGATTGCACACTGGTTTCTAGATTTTTCTGATAAAAGTGTCCTGCCAGACATTTTGTTGTGTATTTAGATGAAGGGGGAAGCTTTCTCAGTCACAGATGTCTCCTTTCCATGTGCCCTTTGGACTTAGGGGATAAAGACAATCTGAGGTCTATTATCTTGCAGGAAAAATGGCCCATGCAAAATCCAGGGCCCAAGTGGAAGTGGCCGGGGGGAAGATGCAGGCACAGGAACATGTGAGATGAATACAGGCCTTGTGAGCGCACGGCCACCTGGAGAATAATTCAAAAGTGACACACCCTGAGGTCTGGGCAGAACTTTGGGACGTGGAAAAGGACTCATTCCCTCTCTCCAAATAGGGTTTATACATTTTCCATGAGATTATCTGATTGGAGCTACTGTGCCCGCAGGGTGGGGGGAAGGTGCAAAGTGGTCACTCTTCAGAGTGTCCTGACTTCTAGAGAGGTGACCACATTCCACAGAGCATGACGTCAACCTGAGATGAGTGAAGTAACAACTAGGGGCCAGTACCACCCCTCCCCACCCGCATACACACACATGCTCATCATGTCCAGAAAAAATAAGTTACACAGTATGAAAAGCTGCCTCAGGCTGAGGTTCAGCTGTGCCCACAGACACTCCCTTAAGCCCATAAGGGCATATTTGCTCGTGGACATGAGCTCAGAGGCTGGCAGGCCGGGAGCATTACAGTGGCCAGCACGATGGTGCAGACCCAGCCTCCTCCCATTTCTCTGCTCTGTGTAAGTATGGTTTCATTTTCAAGCTCACCTTATGGCCCAAGGTGGCAGCTGGACCTCCAGCCATCACTTCTAGGTTCCACACAGGAAAAAGCAGGAAGGAAGAAGGTTGAGGGGGAGGCAGAAGGCAAAAGTTGCAAAAAAAAACCCCACAACTTTCCAGAAGTCCCACAAAATATTTCTGCTTAATTGTGTTGGTCAGAACTTAGTCACATGGTGACATCTAGCTGCAAGGGAGCCTGGGAAATGAGTATTTTTGCTGGGTAGATGCTTTGTCCTGAGTAAACTTACGGATCTGTGAATACGAAAGAAGAGGGAAAAGGATTTTCTTCAATAGACTCCACATGGCGACCGGCAGGAACACGGCTTAAACTTCCTGTTTCTTCCCCTGTAAATTGGTCCAATACTTATTTCAGGTAAGACAAGTATGTGCCTGAAGACTAGAGCTCTGAGCAAATCTTCGTTATTATAAAAATCTACTCTGCACTAAAGGGTTAGACAACTAGGACAGGCGTTAGAGGAGGTTTCCAGCTGAGCAAACCGCATCTGACACCCGTTGGCTGGCCCCCACGATCCGTCCGTGAGGCGGGGCTTGGGTACTGACGCAGGAGCCACCCCTGTCCCACCAATAGACCTAAAGATCTCCCCACATCCCCACCAGTGCCACCACTAGCACCATATTCCGTGGCTCCCACTTCTCTGGCAATGTCGCATTTGATCGGGAAGGGCATGCCAGTGGTGCTCAGTGGGCATCCCCTGTGCCCGGAACGTTCCAAGGCCCCCTGAAGTCAGTTGTGGCCACGAATCCAGTTCTGGCCAACGGACGGGGGGTGGAAGTGATGTTTACCGCACTCCTCAGTGACTGAGGAGTCCACGCGCTCCAGACAGCGCAGAGACAAGAGGGCGGGGCCTGGGTCCCCGTGTGACTCCGGCTGTGTGGAGCAGAGCCCTGCAGACTCGTGGGAATGGGGAGGAAGAGCGAGACACAACCCTGATGTTAGTCCTGAGGCTCAGGGCTCTGTCCCCCGAGTGGACCCCGGCTTCCTTGGCTCGTCCAGGCTGCCAGAGGGATTGCACCCCTTTCCCTGAGAGGCCACAGCTCAGCCGCTGAGGCGGCATCACCCCCCACCACCCAGTGTCAGCCCTAACGGGCTCCGTCCTTTTAGCAGATTCTCCTGTGGCCACAGCCACAACTTCTGACAGATGCTGTCAACTACAAGCCAGGTTCCAGCGGCCCTTATCCCAGCGGATTGCGTTGGACAAACATAAAAATGTTCTGGCCTCCAAGGGTCTCTGCAAATTGAAGGGAGCTAACCCATCTGGAGAAGCCCCTCCAAGACCGGGGGTGGCTCTGTCTTGCCCTTGGAGCCGTGAGAATCAGCGTGAACCGTCCTCGACGTCACTGTTCTCCGAGGGTAGGGTCAGGCTGAGACCTGCCTCTGGAAGAGTTGCCCCCAAATGCACTCCCTGGCTGCAATCGGACCTGGTCTAAAGAGGACAGGAATGGGTTCAGGTGAGAGGGGCCCAGCCAGCAAACCCTCACTCCACCCTGTGCGTCGGGAACACCACTGTCCGGGGGTCCCCAGAGTGGGAGCCGTGTGAGAACCACTGGGCTCAGGGGTCGGCCCCCGTGTGCTCGCTGCTCCTGCACCCTAGGCGGCACATGTCACCCGGCGACCCCTGACTCTCAGCCCCTGGAAGACCATGCTTGTCCGTGAGCCCCTGGGGGCAGGTTCTGAGCGAATGTCACCTGCGTCTCTCTAAGGCCCAGTGTCACACACGTAAGCAGGCACTAAAAAGATCCATTAAAGAAGCAGTGAATTACAAACAGGCGATGCTGGGGCCGAGCAAGGGATGTCAGATGCGAGTGAGGGTGTGCACCGGTCCTCCCTGCCGGGTCCCAGAGCGAGCCCCACAACGGCGGATCCATCTGAGGGCCTCGGCGCTGCCTCCATGAAGGAGGAGAGGCTATTCGGGGCGGGGGCAGGGGTGGCACATATACAGAAGACGAACCCAGGCTGGTAAACGGAAGCTGGGCACCCGGGGGGCTCAGGAGAGTGTTCTCTCTACTTCTGAATACCTCTGAAATTTTCCATTAAAAATCTTTTGTAAAAATGGAAAAATAAGTGGTTCCTTTCTTTTTCCTTTTTTTTTTTTTAAATTAACATTGGAGGATCCTGTTTGGAGGGCTCAGTCTTTGAAGAAGTTAGTAGGAATAAGATTTGGGGTTCAGTTTACAACAAATTTAACCCCAGTCGACCCCAGTATGGTGTCTTTACTACAAGAGGCTGCACAGCCTAGAAATGCTGGAATGGACGTGCGCGCCGCCTACAGGAGGCAGCCATGCCGGGACGGGGCCCTGCTCAGCCAGAGCCTGAGGGTGGGCGTTCTGCTCCCGGTCTGCAGGTGGGCGTTCAGTTCCAGGGTCTACAGGTGGGTGTTCTATTCTGGGGTCTGAAGGTGGGTGTTCTGTTCCGGGTACTCTGCTTGCACCTGTTGGTAAGATTAAAGGGACTCCCAACGGCTAATGCAAGTAAAATATTTTTCCAAGAAATGAGGGAGCCATGGAGGGGAGGGGAAACTTTCTGCCTGTGTGCACAAGGCTATCCCGACAAGGATGCCAGTGCTGCCAGTCTTGTCCTAGGAAAAGGCCAGTGGGTGGGGAGAAGGAAGGAGAAGCGATTTTAGCCCAACGTCCAACAGTGGGTGGAGTGGCCGCAGGGTGTTCTGCAGCTCTAGGGTCAGGGGCCCACGGCTGAGCTGAGGCCGTCTGGTTGGGACCCAGAGTGGGTGAGAAGGCACCTTAGTCGCCGTCACCACGTGACTCGAAGGAGTTGGCTTCATCCACCAAACCCATTGCGCTCAGGGGCCACGGCCACAGCTCCATGGCTCACTTGTAAACAAAGTACGTGCAACGAGTTTATGACAAGAAAACCAAACAAGAAAATGGACACTTCCCAACTTTTCCAAGAGTGGGATGTCATCCGGCCAGAATCTCAATCAGAAAGGCAGTCTGGAACATGTCCAAATCCAGTGTTTTTCTGGAACCTGCATCTGAATACATCAGGACAGAACGTACGCTGCCCAAGAAATGTGTGCAAATAAACCCTCGCTTGGCTGGGTTCCACTGGGCCAAGGCTGGGAGTCCAGTCTGGGCAGGTGTGTTTCTCCTGTTTATGTAGAAGGACCTGGGGGTCACCACGGGCAGCGGGCTTGGTGCCATACCTCGGGCTGTTCGGGGGGTTCAAAGTGCATCCGTCACAAGAGGATGCAGGACCAGAGGAGGAAGGCCATCCTGCCCGGCTCACAGTTCTTGTTTCTTCTCCACGAGAAGTAACCAAGCTGACGGCAATGATGGGGAGGACAACTGCCCCCCATTCAGCGGGTAAGACTCACGCTACAAAATCAGGGTTCAGTGGCTCATGGAGAACAAGAGGCAGGTGGTTCCTCTAACGGTGGCCATCAGTGAACCCATGAAAGGAGACTGAGTCAGTGATGCTTAATGTTAAGTGCCAACTCAGATAGGCCATGGGACCCAGAAATTTGATCAAACACTAGTCTACACACGGCTGAAGGTATTTTGGGGATGAGATAAACATTTGAATCAGTAGACTTTGAATAAAGCAGATGGCCCTTCTTAATGTGGGTGGGCCTCATCTAATCAGTAGAAGCCTTAACAGAAAAAAAGAATGAGGTCCCTGGAGAAGAGAGAATCCTGCAAGCAGACTGCCTTCTGAGTCCGCTGCAGCATCGACTCTTCCCTGGGTCTCCAGCCTGCCACCTTCTCTGCGGACTTCAGACTTGCTGGCCCCCACGTCACGTGAGCCCATTCCTTAAAGTAATTCCCTCTCTCCATAAGCACATCCCATCGGTTCTCTTTCTCTGGAGCTCCCTCATTAAGGCAGGTCTATCCTGTTCCTTTACACTACAGGTGATGGGTCTCAAATAACACGACTATCTTCTTTTTTTTCATAAATAGCACTCAGGAAAATCATCCTCTCTTCTCTTCCTAAATTGTGAAAATCTAGAATGCAAATCTATCGTAATGCAAAATCAAGTCTCCGTAAATATTTAAAGCCGAAAGTCTTTCGAGGTACCTCACCAATTCCAAGATAAGCACCCAAGACTGAGATGCTTGAATGCTCACTTGATGCCAAGCAAGAATATAGGTCTCTCTCAGTGAAAGCAGCAGGTGCATCTGGGGGAAAGACAAACGGTTAGGCTCGCACTCATGACAGTCTTGCTTCAGCCTCTGTGCACACGGTGTGCAAGGCTTACTATGCAGGCATCCTGCTCATGGTTCAACATCTGGTTCTCCATCATACAAATACACCCTGTGCACCAACAAAAATAACCCATTCCGTGGACTGCGTGTGCTTACAAAAATAGTAACTCACATACAGCTGGGCGTTTGGGCAGCCTTAAAAACAAGGTTCTTCAACTTCACCACACGCGGGAGTCTCCTCCATTCACTCCATCCCATCGTCCATCCAGCACAGCCTCTTCCCGAGGCACGTGCAGGCGCCCGCCAGGCACTGACACAGACGCCAATGAGACACGGGGTCCCTGCTCCGCAGGAAATTACTTATTTTTCCAACAAAAACTGTAGTGTAATTTAAAGGTTTATATTTGATAATCAACACTTTAAACAGAAAATACAATGCAATGTGACTACCCTATTCTGAAGAAAGTGAGAGGATCCAGAAACAGTCCTGATTCCCAGGGCAGCACGGAGGCCTGGCCCAAACCCCACACAGGTTTCAAGTTCAATCTCGTCAGCAAATCAAGGTGACTCTAGGCCACCCTGGGCCTACCCTCAAAAGCCGATACTTTAAAAAATATGAGTTCAGAAAAGCGTACAATACACACAGAAGAGCCCCGGAGTCATGAGTGTTCACACAGCGAACGCACTGTCGAAACCTCCTTGCGGGTCAGGAAGGCTCCCGCGAGCCTGCTGGATGGGCCCAGCTCCCTCTTCCCAAAGCAACCGCCCGAAGGGGCTCCGTTTTTACAGCCGTCCCAGTTGTTCTTTGCTTAAATAAATATTTCTATCAAGATAATTTTCACATAACGTAAAGGTCTAAGAAGTATTAAAAAGTCTATCACAAAGACCACGGGACCTCCGTCACCCCCTCCCCAGTCCGTGGGGCATCCGCCCGCGTCCCGGGGCTGACATGAGGTTACAAGTGGAGCAGCCACTGAGATAACAGGGGACAGGCCACCCCTTTGGTGCCTCTGCTCAGCCGGCCCCAGGGCTCTGAGCCTGAGAACCCTGGAAGGGCTGAGGCTGGGGAGAGAGCTAGCTCAGAAGTACGGCCCCAAGTCTGCATGAGGTGAGGATGCTCCCCCAAAGCTGGTCCGTGGCTCAGATGGTGCTAAACAACAGACCACCCTGCAGGTCGGTGGGGGTGGGGGTGGGGGCAGGTGCACACCTGTGGTGAGCACTCTAGGCGAGCTGGACTGTTCCAACCAGGATGGTCTCGGACCAAAGCAAACCCCCAAAGGGGCTCCATTCTTACAGACTCCCCAGTTCTTCTGTGCTTAAATAAATATTTTTATCAGGATAACTTTCACGTAACTTACAAGTTTAAGCAGTATTAAAATGTCGGACAGATGGACCTGGAGAGACACTGGACAGGTGGGCTGGAGAAATGGGCTCTCAGCCGTGGCCTCGCAGGCCTGTGCTCACCAGCCATGCCCCTCGTGGGACGTCATCTAGAGACCAGAGGGCATTCTAGATTCTTCCTAGGCCTGCTCTTGCCCGTCACAATGATCTGAGGAGCTCATTAAAATAACACCCCGCCCCCCTGCGGACCGGATCTCCAGAGGAGGCGTCAGGATCCGGACCTTCCACAAGGGTCCCTGGTGGTTCTGAGATGGTGACCTTGGAATCATTACTCTTTCTGGAAAGGGCCAGCTAGTAAATATTTCAGGCTTTGAGGGCCACATGATCTTTGTCACAACTATTCACCTCTGCTGTTGTGCGAAAGCAGCCACAGACGATACCTAACAAATAGTGTGGCTGTGTGCCAATAAAACTTTATTTACAAAGACAGGCAAAGGGCCGATATGGCAGCCCTACTTTTAGTCCTATTCCAAGCTGTCAGCCACACTGCGAGGTTAAAGGCCACGGGGGATCCAAGAAGATGTGATGAAATCATCTAAACATTTGAAAGTAAGTCTCTGAAATATAGCAGCCCCCCGGGTCTAGTGGTTACGATTCGGTGCTCTCACTGCCGTGGCCTGCGTTTGTTTCCCAGTCTGGGAACCACACCACCCGGCTCTCAGCTGTCACACGGTGGTGGCTGAGTGCTGCTGTGATGCTGAAAGCTCTGCCACCAGGATTACACACCAGCAAGGTCACCCATGGTGGACAGGTTTCAGCAACGACTAGAAAGAAGGACCTGGCCACCCACTTCTGAAAAATTCACCAAGAAAACCCTGTGAATTGCAGCAGGGCGTCGTCTGACGTAGAGCTGGAAGGTGAGAGGACGGCATAGAAAGACCAGGCCGGCCTCCGCTCTGCTGTCCACAGGGGCGTGGCAGTCGGAACAAAAAGATCTGAAATATGGACTGATCCCCACCTCATTAGTGATAGAGCTCACCCTAAGGTTCACTGCGCCTTGAGACAACACGATGACAGCAGAGTGAGCAAGACCTTTAAAAAGTTAAGTGTTTAGAAGATTAGTAACATTATTAACTAATGCCAGATATGCATTAATAATGCCATATATATGAGCAAAAGTTTTCTTGCACTGTTAATAAATTCAGGAAACATTTATTTTTTTCTCATCCTCTAACGTATCAATTTATGTTGTGTGGTTTTACTCAATAACAGTAACACAGCAGTTCCTGTGTGTAATTTACAAAGTCACAAATGTCTGCATTTGGGGACTAAGTGGTCACATCTTCTTCTCTGGGGTGTGAGACTCGCTGACCCAGTGGCCAGTTCTCCAGCACATCTTTTCACAAAGCCTTGAGATTTCAGGCCTTGGAAGGGGCGAGGGCCTGAGAACCTGAAAGTGGACGCCCAGGGGCTCCCCAGGCCCAGCCCTGCCGACAGCCGCTGCCCTCCCGGGGAGCAGAGCCCAGCTTCAGACCCAGGTCTCCATTCCCAGCTGTCCGGGGGAGTGTGACCTCCAGGCTGGGGCTCTGTGGCTGGGGCACCGGGCAGGCAGCTCGAGGCCCCGGGTGAGTTTCCTGTCGCGCTCTAGAGAGCTTCTAGAATCATGGTGGGCGTGGGAGTCCCAGGTGAGGGGCTCCAGGGCTCTCACGTCTAGCAGCTGCTGGGCCTTCCAAATGACACAAGCGTTCGAATTGGCCCCTATGGTGGCTGTTGTGCTTTGCGGTTTAATAGGAAGCTTGCAACATTTTAAAAATTGAAAGATTTCACATAAAAATATGGGTTTCACTCCTTTTGAGAAGTTAGGAGACGTGGCAGTTCAAAAACCCGCTGGGAGGGGCAGAGGCTGAGGACTCAGGTGGAGCAGACATCTGCCACTTGGCCGCAGTCCTCACCCCGCCCCGATGCTCCCTCAGACTGAGGGGCCACCTGCCACTCTGCATCTTCCTACAGGAATGTTCAGAGGAAAGGGCCATCCGCACGTTTGTATCTTTGTGTCTCTATCACAGTAGAAGCACGAAAACACTTAAGCCAGCTGCATCTCTGCAGGACGACAGGTGCAGGGTCTTCTCTGCGGAAACGAAGCCGTCTCCCGAAGTGGGCCGCTTCCCCGGCTCGCGGAGAGGGCAGGCGGGCGGGGGTCGCCTTTGACGGGAAGGGCTCACTTGAGTCTTGACAAGCGAAAAGGAAGATGTCAGGGGAGAAAGGACACATCTGAGATGGAGGGGGACTGAGGTCAAAGGGCAGGGGGCAGGGCTCCAGAGGGAGGCCCTTCTGCAGGATTCGCGGGCTCACCTGAGATGCAAACCGGCATTACCTACGAACCCCTCCCTCGGGGTTGAGGATGGCTCAGTCCCTTTCTCACAGACCTCAAAACCCAGAGCACAGTTCTAGACTGATAACAACGGCAATCATAACAATGCAGTATCTCACACGGGCATTTTACATTACAATATGCTTGTGATATACGCACACAGACCAACGTTATCAGACTACTTTAATACAATAAAATGGCAACGATCGCCATCATCACGGGGCCGACGGTGTAGACAATGGTGGCTAACCCTCGCTGAGTGTGCACTCTCTGCCGGGCTTGTCACAGATCCATTTCACAGGAGATGAGAACTCCAGAAAGGCGAAGCCCACATCTGTCTTGGTACTAAGGGAAGAAGCAGCTGACATTGTCAATAACGGTTAACTGCACAACCTCCAGGTCAGACAGCCTCGGTCTTTATTCGGCTGTGTGAACTTGGGCAAGTTACTTAACCTCTCTGGGCCCCACACTGTCCTATTATGTTTGCTCTAAGAGCAGTTACAACACCATAACGTGTTGCTTGGACCACTGCCTGGCACATGCAAGGACTTAATGGATGTTGGCATCAGTTGTTCTTGGGGAGGTGTTGATCGTCCTTAATGGATGTTGGCACGGGTTGTTGTTGGGGGGGTGTTGATCATCATGATTAATTATTGAGCACTTATCTCTGGCAGGATGCTCAGCTCGGCACATGCATTATTTCATTCAATCCTCACAAGAGCCCAGCGAGCTACACACTCTTATTCTCCTGAAATGACGGAGGAGTCAGAGGCCCAGAGGGGTTGGGGCACACAGCCAGGAAGTCCCTCCAAAATCCGTGCTGCCATCGCTCTGGGTCTTCATTACCCAACAGCTGCCGTGTCGACGCCTCACTCAGGACTGGGCCGCGGGGGTCGCTCACCAGACGTCTGCGCGGTGACGGACGTGCTCGGGAAAGACTCCGGGCAGGGCTGGGCTCAGAGTCACTGGCACGAGAACGTCCATTCCAGGACGTCCCTTTCTGCTGCCAGTCAAAGCTTCCGATGCCTGGGGGTCCTCAACCTCAGAGGCCGGCGGGCGTTTCTCCCTGCATCAGACACACGGTCAGGGAGACCCCACGGCCCCCACGCAGAGGGAAGACCAAGCGCTGGGCTTGCTTTTCTCTCCAGAAACATGGGGTCCCCATCCGCCCTCTTCACAGTAAGGGCAGACATGGTCCCGCGGCCCCAGGCCAGCCCACGTGCAGACCAATGGACAGTGCTGTCCACGTCCCCAGGACGTGACGTCCTGTGGAAGCTGAGAGGCCTGCAGCAAACAAGGTAGCAAAAGGATGTTCCCACAGAGTGTCGGCGGGAACCGACTGGGAAAGAAATCAGAAGCAACATAAACGGCACTAATGGCGGACGGCCCAGCAGGTGGCACAGGAGCGGCTGTCCCCACGCTCTCTGTCCGGCCGTCCTCTGGCGGGTGAGGAGGGCACACCGGGCAGGGGCCGCAAGCTGCTCCCGGGGAGCGTGGGGTCCTCTGCACCTTCCTCCCGATGACGAGCCTTTGTGCCCGTCAACTGGTTATTACTAAGTCAGGTGAGCCGGGAAAGTGGAGGGCTAATGCCACAGACATTTCCAGAGAACCGTGGGGCTGTGTCCCCCACCCCACCCCCACTGTGAAATAAATGTGCCATCCGGAGTTTCTGGTGAATGCCGTGAGAAACAGTCCGCAGTTCTTTGAAAATGTCAAATTTAACAGCTCGGGAAAATGTGTTTCGAATCAGAAGATGAGAACTCAGGGGAGTTGAATTAACAACAGAGCACAACATTTTACCAAGTAATAGGACCATATTTCCCCTTTATGGGACGCTGCTCAGGGCGATATTTAATCTCCTGAGTTTAATGAACTTTTAAAACTACTCAATAAATACTCAAGGCTATGACAAGCACTGTCACGAGATAAATCCAGTCCTCCTTCAATGGACTATATCATTTTTGTTATTAAAAAAGGTTAATTTTCATATTCAAGGAACTCAGTTCCCTGGAAAATAACGTGGGTCTCGTGTGTTCTGACCCGGTGGCTCCCCGTGATGGCGCATACTGAGCGGGCAGGGCTCCAGCGAGGAGCGCAGGCTGAGCATCCGCTTCCAGGAGAGGGGTATCCGGGAGCAGAACGCCCACCCCACAGACGGGCCAGCTTGCCCACCAGCCGAGGGGCGCATGCGCGGCCTTGTTCTTTGGACGTGCGACTAACTCCATGAGAACCAACGCAGGGAGCGCTGGGACCGAGAGCTGTCTGCTGTCACAACCCCGGCTCACGGCCTGCGGCCCCAGGTAGTCCCCACCCCAAGTAAACTGGCTCTTCAAGAGCCCCCGGGGGAGTACTGAGCTGCGCTCAGCTCTCGCTCGGCTTGCACACCCCAAGTTCCAGGCTCCCCTGTGTGCCCCCAGAAGCAGCTGAGGAGTGGCCAGCTCTCCCCAAGCCGGCATTTCCGCTGGTCACTAAGGGCTGTTTCCCTCCACTTGCCCTCAGTCCCTTTCTGTGCTGATGCACAGAGAGGGAGGGGTGCCCAGCTGAGATCAAGTCCCCAAACCCTGCAGCTTCCGGGCCTCGTCCCTCCTGCCGGTTGGCGTACCCAGGGGCCCTTCTCAGGAAAGCCCCACAGGCCGATGGGACACAGGGCTGGCGACGTGGGACGGCCAGTGGCCTCATGGTGACGCTTGTCCACCAGCTTGGAGGACAGTCCACCAGCGCAAAAATATTGTTTCCCCGTTTTGTAACCTGAGGACTGTTCTGCTTACATTCCCCAAGGGGGAGAGGAAGACGGCTGGGTCAACTAGTCTTACTACCCAAGCAGCACACGTCGGGACCAGGAAACGTCCCCACAGGAAATACCGAGGACAGAGCTTAAACACCCTGCTTTCTGCTAAGAAAGAGCCTCTGCTCAGACACCCCGAGCCTCCCACAAAGAGGGATTTTCCCCAAAGGCTTAGGAATGGGGTTTAGATGGCGGGGACTCCAGCCCAGCCCTGACGACGTCCCTTGGCTCAAAGTAGCGGTTCAGCAGGGTGTGTGGGGTCCAGGAGGTGGTCACTCTTGTCCTGGCTGATCGGTCACCAGTGAAAACCAGCCATTCTGCCTGCTCCCAGCCCAGTCCGGCCAACTGTTTCTGGGCCTCACGACAGAGATACAGCAGCTTAGCCCCTCTCTCCCTAAATGATGCTGATTCTATACATTTTGGTAAATTACTGCCTCCCTGGGTTCACTTACTTGGCAGATCACAGAGTGGACATATCTTAAGAGTGTTTTCTAGAACATTCTTTGAGCTTCCAAGTGCTCTGAGGCCTGAGGGAATGCGCAGACATTCAGCTGGCACCAGAACTATCCCCCACAGGACAAAAACTAGCAGGTAGGAGTAGCGTGCTGTGGCCAGGCCATTTCTGAGACCATTGTCACCAGCTACTGCCCCAAGTCATTTAAAGAGTTACTTAGGCTTAAAGAGTTGCTTGTCGCTTAGTAGCTTAAAGAGCTGCTTAACAAGTGCCATCAGCAGTCAACGGTTCCTCAAAGTTGTTTTTCAAGAGGATGAGTGGGTACCCACAGCCTTGGAGCAACTCAGACCAGTGCCAACCACACTGCAGTACTGACGCCTGTGCAGAAGAATGGAGAAATGCACTAGAGTAACCTTTACCTAGTTATAATATTAGAAATACCGCGCTAGGAGGAGCTAAAATCCTGTTAACATCACACGCGATGCATGTGGAGGCGTGTGTCTGAACTGTGCACGTGCCAGCCTGTGCCTGTCTCCACACAGACTGACAAAACTTCCCTTGTACATATTCGTTCTCTACCCCAAATGAAAGGCACCTGCTCCCCATGCTCGGGGAGCCATAGCTTTGTGAAATTATTCCCTACCAGCTCCATTTTCTATGCTGCATGCCACAAATAAAATTTCTGCTTTGCGTGCCAACTACTTCTGGTGTCATCTGATTTAACTCACCAAGAAGGGGACTCACGTTGGGTCCGGTGACACCATTTCTGAGAGCTACTGCTTCTTTACTCTCAGTCATATTAATTAATAATACCTCTTTAATAAGTAATTTTTAATTACAAAATTATTTCAAGGAACTTGGAAAATTGATACAATGAAAAGGAAGAAAAAGCACCTACGATCCCACCGTCTAGGTGGGAGTCTCACACTTGCACTATGGACATTTTGGGTCAGACCATTCCCTGCCGTGGGACCATCCTAGGTGTCTACAAGATGTTTAGCAGCATCTTTGGCCTCCAACCACGAGATGCCAATAGCAACAGCTCCCCCTCCCGCCCAATTTGTGACAGCAAAAACATCTCCAAACATTGCCAAGCGTCCCCAGGGCCCAGCTGAGAGTCCTGACCCACAGTCCCCTTGTAACGTGGTGGTGGACACTCTTCCGGTCTTCTCCAGTCAACCCATCAAATCAAATCATCATTCAATAGATACTTGTGAAGTACCTACTGTGTGCCTGGTGTTGGAATTAGATGTGAGCGATGCTGTGGTGAATAAGCAGGACAAGCTCATGTTTTCAAGGGAATGGACAGGTATTTACAAGTTGTGCAAAGAGCTAAGAAGTGCTCGCTCGGACACAGAGGGGGCCATGTGGAGGCGGGTATGTAGGACAGAACACCCAGCGAGCCCAGTGGAAAAGCCAAGGCTGCACAACGAGAATGAGCCAGCCGGAGGAGAGGGAAGGGAGAAGGCCTGCCACCTCCACCCTCCGTCTGCCTCGCTGGATGCCACTCTCCGTGCACGATCACAGCCTGGGCGTGGGGACCACAGGCCGAACCCTTCTGCCCTCCCTGGAATAACTTCTGGCTAATTTCTTTCTCAGAAAATGAAAACAAACACCAACCCCAAAAACCCCCAATCAGTTTAGCCATACTTATCAGAGCTTTTAAAGCATGTCCCTTGACACCACACTTCTACTACTTAAAATATCTCCTAAGGGGAGAGAAATGCAAACGTGGAAAGACTTAACTTCAAGGCTGTTTATCCCAAAGCTGTTCATAATTGTGAAAAATTGAAACAACTTTCCCGTCCAAATATAAAGGCTTAGTTAAATATAGCATGTGTACTCACACAATAGCATAATTAAGGTTACGTTTGGATATATTTTGTTTTGATGAGACTGCTTCAGGAGATGCTGTTAATTAAAAAAGCAGACGATAAAAGTGTAAAATGTGTGTGTGTCTGTGTGTACACACACAACATCCGTCAATTGTCATGATATGTTTAAACATCCATCAATTGTCCATGATGTATTTAAAAATCAAGTTGTAGCACAATTTGTAGTAAATCTATTTGTGTTAAAAATAATGACAAGGGGCCAGCCCCGTGGCCGAGTGGTTAAGGTTGTGTGCTCTGCTTCAGCGGTCCAGGGTTTTGCCGGTTCAAATCCTGGGCGTGGACATGGCACCGCTCATCAGGGCATGCTGAGGTGGCATCCCACATCGCACAACTAGAAGGACCCACAACTAAAAATACACAAATCTTTGAAAAAAAAAATAATAACAAGATAGAAAACTGTGCAGAAGACACAAATGGGAATGCTACAGGGAACATGAGGGTCAGACGTGATGAGCTGGCAGACCGCATTGGCCATCAGCGACACGCAATCGAGAGTCAAAAGATTATTGCGTCCCCCTTGCAGTGCACAAATGAACAGCCCGATATCACCCCGAGTGGGAAAGGATGCACACCAGGCACTCTTGGCCACAGCCAGTGGGAGGATATTTGTTACCTCCATTTCGGAGAGTCATCGGGCAAAATCACGATGTGTGGGACATTTGCCTTCCTCAGCATCTACCCAAGCGAGAGAATCTCACCTCCACACCCACCTCCACACCCACCTCCACACCCGCCTCCACACCCGCCTCCACACCCGCCTCCACACCCACCTCCACACTCACCTCCACACCCACCTCCACACCTACTTCCACACCCACGGAAAGGAGGACCACAGTTCAAAACTGCCAAGATGTGGACAGAGCCTGATGGCCACGTACTGTGGAACTCATACAATGGAGCCTTATATAGTGGGCAAAAGGTAAACTGTATGACTCTTACGCATATAATTTTGATTGGAAAACAGTAAGTGCCCAAAGATTACATACAAAGATACTCATTTATTAAAATTAAAACAACTAAAACCAACGAATATATACTTTTCAGTGAAACACACAGATGTGATGAAACTATATTAGAAAGCAAAGCTGGGAACACAGACGCACGATTTAGGACGGCAGTTCCCTGGGTGGGGCTGTGCGGACGTGGGACAGGAAAAGTGCAGGGGAGGGGCCACGAAGGCGGGTGCCAGTGCTTGTCCGTGCTCTCATTTTTGGGGGTTATTACCAAAAATAAATGTATAAAAGAGAGGTTCATATGGACCAGTGACGAGAACGTGCCACGAGCCAAGAGTTATGATTAATGTAAATACATACGTAATTTAATTTATATACCAACTAAAACGGGGTGTGCGTTCTGTTAGAGGAGCACGCTAGGAGGCTGGAGATGAGAGGAGGGACCTGTACCTTTACCGTCAATCACACTCAACTGCAAATTTTCCTTTCTCTTCGAACCATGGGTATATTTTACCTTTATAATTTTTTTAACAAAATAGCAAAATTTACGAAGAATCCCACCAGTAATGTCAACCCAAATCAGAGCCACGGAAAACCGGTAACAGGAGGATTGGGGGGCCCTGCCCACGCCCAGGTCACATGCTCATAGGTGAGGCTGTAATGCTCCATGCACATTCGCCCCCCGTGTGCCATGGGCCACACCTGGTCTCCCTTAAGGTCCAACTTTGTCCTCTTTCGAGAAGCCCTGCTGGTGCCTGCAGTTTCTCGTCTGTTTCCTGAGACACAAAATACTGAAGACGCCAGCTGCCGTTTATTTATGAGAGTCTCCGTCATGTGCCGGGCCCTGCTGAGCGGTTGAGCACTCACTCCCAGCAGCAATCCCGGGAGCGCACGCCATCGTCCCCGGGAAATAAGACCTTTCCGAGGTGGAAGGATCTATCCGACTGCAGTGAGGGCACAGCCGGGTACGCCCAGACCCCTCCCACCCCAGACGCCATCCTGTCTCATCTGCTCGTCAAAGATCGCCAGACCCTCCATCGCTCCTTGTTCCTCCAAAAGGAACAAGCACATAGCAGTAGGATCGGCACACCGCTGGGGCCTCAGCAGGGAGGGCTGGTGGGCAGGAGGGGTTAGCTGGAAGGCAGGTCGGGGGAAACCTTTAGAGTGTGGTACATTCAGAGAGACAAAGATTGGAGATGAAGTTAGGAGGTGTGGAGGCTGGAGATACGGAGAAGTTGTGGGATGTCTCGACAGACGGTCAGAGAAGACTGCACAGGGCCCACACGTTCCCAGCTCACCCTCCAGCTCCCAGGGCTTGGGTAGCACGGTGACCGCCAGTCCCTCTGTGGGCATGGTGCCCCTCCACCCTGGGCCTGGGTGAGAGGCCAGCTCTTCTGCAGCCCCAGCAGGGCCACTTGGGGTTCAGCCTGACCCAGCTTCCACGCTCTGAGCAGTGACCCTGCCTCCAGCCCCACGTTTCCTCCCCAGGGTCAGTCCCAACAACCCCCATGGTGCCCACTGTCCCTACTGTGGGCTATGTCATGGGATGAATTGTGTCCCCTCAGAAGGCAAGTCATGTCCTAACCCCGTGAATGTGACCTTATCTGGAAAAAGTGTCTTTGCAGACGTAAATCGGTTAAGGAACTTGAGATGAGATCATCCCAGATTAGGGCGACAAGTGTCCTTAGGCGAGAAGAGAAGAGAGACACAGGGAAGCCATGTGAAGACTGAGGCAGAGATCGGGGTGGTGTGGCCACAAGCCAAGGACGCCTGGGATCCCCAGAGGCTGTGAGAGGCAGGAGGCATCCTCCCCGAGAGCCTTCAGAAGGAGCACAGCCCTGCTCACATCTTCATTTCAGACTTTTGGTCTCCAGACCCGTGAGGGAATAAATGTTTTTTGTAAGCCACCCAGTTGCGGTAATTCATTATGGCGGCCCAGGAAACCATAGCACTGTCACCTCATTTGCCACTTCAGGGGGTGGCAATGAAGACCATGTAACCTGCTAGCGGGGACGTCCACGCCCAGGTGGCTGCCTTCCTCCTATACCAGGGGCTTCGATTGTCTGCTTTCCTGCATTTCCTCCCAGAGCGTGGCTCACTCATCCCTCCTATCATCCAGATGAAAGAGGGACCCCCACCTCCCACCCCGAGATTTACAAAGGAAGAGTCACCGGGTTTAAAAATTCCACTGGGCATCTAGAGAGTTAATAAGCATCCAGTAAAATCTGTTTCTGGTTTTCATCCTTTGTTTTCACATGTAATGAAATGATTTGGCCACAGGTATCAGATATCCCTTCTATTAGATATTTCTGCTCATAACAGTGATATTTTTAAATAGCTCGCTGAGAGCCATTATCTGATTGAAGTTTTCCCTTGTTACTCGATTATGTAAAAGCCAAACTGGGGGGAAAAAAGGAAATAACTCACATTCCTGTGGATGGATGGACAGACAGACAGGCAATGGATGGATGGATAGGTGTGTGGATGGATAGATGGGTAGATGAGTAAATGGATGGATGGATGAACAGGTGGGTGGATGGGTGGATGGATGGATAGGTGTGTG
>NC_060278.1:109334624-109391800 GCF_021613505.1 Equus quagga | reverse complement strand
ATGGATGAACAGGTGGGTGGATGGGTGGATGGATGGATAGGTGTGTGAATGGATAGATGGATAGATAGGCAGATGGATGGATGGATAGGTGGGTGGATGGATAGATAGGTGGGTGGACGGATAGATGGATAGATGGGTAGATGAATGGATAGAGGGATGGATGAACAGATGGATGGATGGATGGGTGGATGGATGGATGATTGGGTGGATGGATGGATGAATGGATGGATGGATTGATGGGTAGATGGATGGATGGATGAAGAGGGGGACGGATGCCTCAGATTTTCAAAGTGGGACTTTCCAAGGTCAAGATCCACCTTATTCTTTTGGATCCATCCTTAGTAACACATGCGCCTTTTGTCCTGAGCTTCAAGCCATCCAGCAAAGGGACAAGGCACACAGCAGGAGGGGGCAGAGTAGTACACTTTTTCTTCCTCTTATTCCGCCTTTTCTAAAACTAAAAAATCTTCTAAGTGGATGTTTTTGTTTACTGTAAACTGCTGGGTTGTGTGTGATGGACTAATTATTTCTTCACAGTCTAAAACAGGCCCAGAATAATTGTCTACAATTTTCTGCATTTGCTTTCTCTGAGAGAATGTATTTTTCTCCCTTAAATTTCAGAGCCCAAGTCCCTGATTGGGTCCTGGTGATATCACCTATAAAATGAGCAGCAACTCAGACTGAGTGTCAGTCACAAACATCCCAGTGATCTTTCCTGGCAGAACACTGTGGCTTCTGTGAAAGAAAAATTGGGGTGGGCTCAGGCACCCCAACCTCATCCTGTTCGCTGCCAGGTGGAGGCGGCGTGAGCGAGCAGAACTCTCTTCCTTCTCCCTGCCCTCTCTGAACTAAGATGCTCCATCCTCAGGGCTGCCTCACCTTCCCCTCCAAGTACCATTCTGAATTCTCATCTGCCGCGCTCAGATGGTGACTGTGTCACTCGGCGCGGCTTGTAGTTTTCAAATATTTGCTAGATTAGAAAGGATGGCGCTCCAGTGTTCTCCCTACATACGTGTTTGCCCACAGCCTTCCCTCCTCAGGGGGAGCAGTTGGTGGCTTCTTAAGCAGGTGCGGGTGAGACGATTCCGATGTGATGGGGCACAGATGCCGTATTTCTTTGCAGAACTCCAAACTTTTCCTTTGCCAAAGCGGCAGTAGGCCCCACACCCCACCTCTGACTTAAAAATCTCCAAGCTGTAATAACCATTCGGGCTGCCCATATTGAGCCATTTAACAGTTCATATGGTCTTTAAAATGCATATTGTGTGACAGGGGACCTGGATTTGTGAATGACAGCTTTTTATTAGAACTGCCTTCCATCCTCCGGAAAGACATTATCTTCCTGTCTTTACAACTTGCCAACAACATCTTGAGGGACCCAGGGAGGGGCGTGAACGGGGGGGAGGCAGCGCCAGAGGGTGTGCGGGCTGCATGGCAGTTGTTGGTGAAGGAAGGAGGGGTCGGGGCACAGGACCCTTGAATCGTGCGAGTTCATGCAGAAGGGGCAATGCGTCTGTCTGTGACACCGAGTCAGTGGGACCATCACAGCTCCATCAGGAAGCGGCCCGGAACTGGGATGAAATGGAGACAAGTGTGATTAATCCACACCGTGTCCGTTCATCCAGTGAGGAGGTAATAAAGGGATTAATTTAGCTGCAAGTATTAAACTGTGTACAGTAAGATGGATTTTTTTAGCAGTTCAGTGTGGCATAACCTTAATGCAGTACATTAAAATCATTCATTACAATGAATAAATAGCTTAATGAGATTGGAAGCATGGAGCAGTCTCCTGGTAAACGTGTGATGAAGTGAAGCAAGCGATGGCTGTCACTGAGCATAAATTATGCAAAAATAATACCCTTAAAACCATCTCTCCTTGTGCATTGTTGCTTTTGTTGAATATTCAAAGGGACAACTTCCCAGGACAATATCAAATTAGTCTGCTTAATAAAAAAAGTCTGCAGCAACATTATCTACACAACCCTTACCTGCATCACTCGCTTTAAACAAAGGCCAATTATCCTCTGATTTTCTTGGGGCGATTTCTCCCTGCTCCAAGCAATGCTACCTACTTAAGTGATCTTTGTTTTGGTTTCATATTCCTGAAGTTGACACTTCTCTTCCAAAACTTGCAATGGGAATTCAAACAGAGTGTTCCAGCACGGGCAGGGCAGCGGGGAGAGCTCGTGAAACAGTGGGAACAGGAAAGACTGTGGCCGCCCTCATCCTGTTGCTCCTGAGGATTCTTCATCGATCAGCGCCTTTAAATGAGGCATGCTGATAGACGTTTTTTTTTTCCGAAGTAGGAGCATCCCTACTTTTAGGTTGCAAACAGTGAGACAGTTACACTGTAGAAAGTGTGTAGGGACTGGACGTTTAAACACCAGTGCTAAAAGCAGCACCGCCACTGCCTTCTCAATCAGGAAGATGAGTCACCACCCAGGATTTTCCTACCCAGATCCAAACGTCGATTAACTTCAGCAACTATGAACATCCCGGCTCTAAGGACTCCGTCCCGCGCGGTGTCTGTTACTTTGCACGGCCGACTACCAATCACGGTGCTCCACGCTGCGGGCTCGCCTATCATCAGCCGAGAGCAGAGCTCTTCCCGGACCCCACTGAGACCAGCCGAGGCGCTCCCTCCAGAACCAGTGGCATATTCCTTATCGGATCTCCAGACCCTTCCAAGGAGCAGATCTTGAGCCTTATGCCAAGTTGCAGCTGTAATCTATTAAAATGAAGGCGGCTCGCAGGGCCACGGGCAGGCAGAGTCCTCCAGCACTGCATCTGCCTAACCTCTCAATTCCCACAGCCGCTCCACCAGCCGTCCACAAGCTCCCCTTTCCGCAGGTGGAAGACAAAAATCCCTGGCTCAGGACAGTGAAAAACTTGCTTAAAGCCACACAGCTACGAAAGGGTCCTGGGATTTAACATAGATCTCTCTGACCTCAAATTAAGCCCTAAAAAGAAAATTATGCCTAAAATCTGTGGATCTTATCAATGTCAATGTCCCAGTTGTGATTTGTACTTGAGCTACACAGCAGGTTATGGTGAGGAAATTGGTCCGAGGGAACTTCCTGTACCATCTTTACAACTTCTCTGTAAATCTGTAATTTTTTCAGACTAAAAAGTTTATAAATTATGCTCAACCAGCTTTTTATCCCTCTACCCAGAACTAGACATAGTGGGTCGAATGGTGGTCCCCCAAAAGGGAAGCCCATCTCATACCCCTGGAACCCGTGTATGTCATCTTATGTGGAAAAGGAATGTTTGCAGATGTAACTGGGGATCTTGAGATACAGAGGTCACCCAGAATCATCGGGTTGGGCCCTAAATCCAACGACAAGTGTCCTTGTAAGAGACACACAGAGGGGCGGCCCGGGGAAAAGATGTTGTGAAGATGGAGGCAGAGATGGGAGCGATGCGGCCCCGAGCCAATGAATGCCAGCAGCCGCCAGGAGCTGGAAGAGGCAGCGAGGATCCCAGAGCCTCCAGAAGGGCATGGCCCCACCCACACCTGGCTTTCAGACCCAGTTCCTGGTAATTTGTTACAGTAGCCACAGGAACCTAAGTAAGATACTTTTCAACTTTTAACGGAAGAGACTCTGTATCCCAGTGAAACCTTTAGAACCATTTTTCCTGAACATGCTTATTCAAATCAAGCAAAATTGACACAACGTTAAGAAATCTGAGGGGCTGGGCCCATGGCCTATTGGCTAGGTTCAGCACACTGCACTTTGGTGACCTGGGTTCAGGTCCTGGTCGTGGACCTATAGTCCTTGTCAGCAGCCATGCTGTGGTGATGACCCACACAGAAAACAGAGGAAGACTGGCACAATGTAAGCTCAGGGCAAATCTTCCTCAGCAAAAAAAGAAGAAACCGGGAAGGACAAAGTGTCACATTCTCCCTTATAAATGGGGACATGTGAAGGGATGTTTGAGCTGCCTACCCCCTCACAAGGGCTGCGTCAACCTGCGACCAGCCAAAGCCGCAGAAGCTGATCCCGTGAGGTCCACACACGCGTGAGGGGCCATCCCAAGAAGTGAAAACAGGGAACAGATGGAAAGCGCCATTTTCACGGAGCTGAAGAGTTGCTGTAAATGCGATTCCCACATCACAGCAGCCTGGGACACTGCTGGTTCTGAAAGGGACTTGCAATGAGCTTAGCCCTGATGCTCTTTCTGGAATCCAGTTCACGCTCTTCAGACCAGATTAAAGACGCTAAGTTTGTTTCAAAGTTAAAGCCGTTAGCTGACTAGAGAAAGCCACCAGGCAGGTGGTCTTGCTTCGTATCTGAGTCGAGCGGCCAAAGAACAGCCTCCCCTCACTCCAGGCAGAAGCGTTTAGGCCCCTCTGAGAATTCATGTGCGGCCGGCTTTACTCAACGGGCTTCCGGATGGAGATGGATCTGGCCCTGCGTGGATGGAGAAGCTCAAGCATCCAGGCCTCCAGGCCCAGCAAGCACGAGGCCCCCTGGGCCGAGTACCATCCTGAGCGTCCCAAACACCCCGTCATCTCAGTGACACTTGAAAGGCACCTTGACAGTCACCTCTCCTCACCAAGTCACGAGTACCAAAGTCTTGGCACTGGGGGGTTTCCACTCAGGCTGGGGATGGACATGGGAGAGAAAATGATGGAAGGGTAGAGATCAGGAGGTGAGGCTGGACTGGAATCCCTCGTCCACGTGACAACTCAGCCCCTGACAGATGCTCAGACGCTGGACAAGACCCTCTGGATTTGTCAGAGACTGGGACCCCCAGCTGTGGCACTTTCCAAGGGATGCAGAAAAAGCAGAAGGAGCCGGCCCAGAGCTACCCACCAAGCCGGCCACGAAAGGCAGCCACGTTCCTTGGCGCTTCCACAAGCTCCCAGCCTCCTCGGGTTCTGATGGAGCCACATGGTCTTCAGTAATTGCAGAGCACTGCCTGCAGAATATGCCACTTGGCCGTCCCTTCCAAATCCCCAGTTACCTTGGCAACACAGACGTGAAGGACAGCAGCCTCCCATAACGCATGGGTGGCGGGTGCACGGTGGCGTTTGAACCGTCCTCCGGCTTCAAGCTCGCCTAACTACGCTCACCAGTGGGGATGGAAGAGATGGCCCTACAGGTGTGCAAAGTAGGCTCTCCACTCGAGAATATGCGCATCCGTGTCGGAACCACCCAGGAAGGCTGTGGGACAGGGTATTTTCTAAACAACTGCCAGAGAGGAGAGACTGTGTGGGTGGTGCCTCATGCTGCCTGTGACCTTGGCTTCGGGGCCCTCAGCTGGGGCCTGAGGAGTCTTGCCACATCCCTGAGCCTGTGTCTCTCGCCAGTGAAATGGAAACCTTAGCAGCTCCCCCAGGGCCTGCTGAGGGTCTGCGCTGAGACAGCGGTACTGGTCACCTAGAAGGGGCGGGAAGGAAGTACTCACGGCCACCACACGCCGGGGGGGGGGAACGCGTGGGATCTGGCATGTTCCAAGGTCCACCTTTCCCCCACAGCTAACCTGAACTCTGCCCCGGGTGGGCTCTTCCAGGACCGCCGTGCTCCAAGGCCCGCCTCCACTCTAGTCTCCCGCTCTCGCCTCTGGCCTCGCCCCAGGCTTGTCCTACCTCCACTTCTCTGCGGCTGCCATTTCTCCAACCTGGGAAAGCTGGCCTCCCTTCCTAGGCCTGGTCCAAGCCTAGCTTTCTCAAAGAAGATGATCCCAGCGACTCCCACCCTCCTGTCCAATAGCACTCACATTATACACCACAGAACTCCAGGGAGATTCACTCCCGTGGCCACTTTCTCATGGATTCTATGCTCATCTCACTAACACCAATGGGGCATAGACAACAGAACATCACCACTGTCCATACCATCAACGCTGCAGATGTCACTGCTGATGCTGCCATCACAACTACCATCCCTACTGCATTTACCACCACCAGCACACAACCACTACCGGCACGCCACCATCACTTCCACCATCTCTACCACAATTACTGCCGCTACCACCTCCACTCTTATCACCATCATCTCCATCACCACCATCTCTATCACCACCATCATCCCCCACTCTATGAGTACCACCTCCGTCCTACCAGTACTGTCACTGCCATCACCACCACCACTATCACCATCTAACTTTACTGTGCATTCAGTAGGGGCCAAGCAGTCTTCTAAGTACCACCTTATAAAAAGCCTGTGAGGTGGGTATTGTTATTATCTCATTTCACAGCTGAGAAAATGAGGCACAGACAACTTAAGTCACCTGCTCAAGGCCACAGGGGAAGTAAGCGGCAAGCCAGAACTGAGCCCAGGCAGTCCGACTCAAGTCCACACTCAACCACAACTGCAGATGCCCCCGACACCCCTCTCAGGGCTCCCTGGGCTGCCCCGGCTGGCCACAACGTGTCATGCTGCCTGGAGGGAGGCCCCAGTTGACCTCATATCTCACCCCCTCCTCGCCCTGGCTATCACCTCCTCTGTGCAGCCTTCCTGGATCCTGTGTGTGGAGGGTCGTACTTCTGCGTGCCACCGAACTGCTGTCCGTTTTCTACGTCCTCCTCTCCTATTAACAGTGAGCCCCGGAGCAGGGACCACGATTTTCTGCTGTCAGACTAGCGGCACCAACGCCCCGCCGGATCCATGATGGGTACTCGGCAAATGTTTAAAAACTCGTGTGGCTGATCTGTCAAAGCCTGTTGACTGACTACCATCAAGAAGCTTCCTGATCTTTTAGTTTGAAACTCTGCCCAACCCGCCACATGCACCCCAGCACGCACACGCCTGCACCCACACCCCAGGACCCTCCTGCTCTGAGTAGCGGCCCCCGCGCCCATTTCCATCAGGTGCTGAAGAGAACAGCGCACCCCGTTTAACGGGGTTTAACGGGAGGCCAACGATTTCACGCAGCTCCGCACATATTTCTGCGTCTTCTGTAAAGTCACCACGCATTTGAGTAAATCACACTTAGCATTTATGTGGCCCCTGACGTTTTTAAGTCACTTTACAGTGTATTCAACAGTCAACCCAAAAGCATCCAGAAGGGAAGGATTACTGTTGCGATTTCACAGTCGACAAAAGAGCCCCGGCTATCCTATGCCATTGGCCCGAGGTTGCCCGCCGATTCAGGAGTGAGCCAGCTGCGGGAACTGAGAGGCCCCGGCTGCGAAGCCTGTTGTGCAGGGAACTCACATCCAGCAACGGATTTCTATAGTTTGATCTGCCGCTTCTTCTCCATTAAGTGCAAATGGTGCTGAGAGGCCCAGGACAACATTCATCACAAGAAATGTCAGAGGAGAACCTCGCTCCACTATCTGCGAAGAACAAAGAGTATCGTTGCTGCTTGTAGAGCAACAGGAGGAGCCTTTGAATAAGTCCTCCACAACTCAAGGCGCGCGGCCAAGGGGGACAGCCCACCTCGCTCAGCCCTGCAGGACGGGCGGCCCGCCTCCTGCCCGCCCAGCTTCTCCGGCTGTTGACACGGAGCTGTGGGCTGCCCTGGGCCCTGGACTTGGCTGGCGTTGACGGTCACATGCACAGAGGTACACGACTTTCCTCCGGGCTTCAGGGCCGGACAGCAGACACACGGGTGCAGGGGGTCCGGGCAGCAGCAGAAGGCCTGGGTGGGAGTGGAGGCGACACAAGGAACACACCCTGACTAAGGGCCCCCCCAGCCACATCAGCCATCACTGCCAACAGGAACATTGGAGCAGCCACACCTTCCAATTTGTTAGAAAACAATCCAGAAAGCACGACTTTTGTGAAAAAATGATCATATTGACATCTAATTGAAAAAACACAAATCTGAACCATTGCACAAGACAATCAGAAGGCACAGGGACGGCTCTGGCCGGAGGGCTGTGGTCGGCTTTCTGCTGCTGTTTGCCACTTTTGGTCACGTTTCCAGCCCCAGAGTGCGCTTCTTGGCCTTGCCGGTAGACGTGGAAGGAGACGGTCCACCTGGTGGACGTGCTCCACCTGGAGGTGACATTGTTCCTGTTCATCTCAGACAAATGGATGCCTGGCTGACCTGGGGCTGGGCTGGGGCAGGCCTGGCCTGGGGGTCCTGAAGAGCGATGCAGGGTGACCAAGATCTCTGCAGGACCCCCTCTGCCGCCCCATGTCTGGAGTGACCCAGGAGCACCCCAAGGTGGCAGAGGTCCAGCCAGGCTTGGGGACTGCTCCTGGATGCCACTCTTCATTGAGAGAGGAATCTGAAACTCCTGGTCCTAGTCGAGCCACTGTGGTGCATCTGCAAATGGATTTACGGAAACTACAGGTGGTGGCAACTGCAAGCACAGCAGCCTGGCAAGGACATGCTGAGTAAGACAGACCAGCACCATGTGTGCACTGAAATGCAGGCCTTGGGGTTCCTCTGGAGACAAACACGGAGCAGGAAGGGGTGGGCATCCGGGACTTATGCAGCTGCCCCTGTGTCTGCGTGTGACTCGGGCCACGTTACCACCGAGTGACTTCAGGACAGGCAGCCGAGTCACACACGAGGGACGGGACACGGGAGGACGTGGTGTTTGGCCCTCCAGGGACCATCAGGCAGCCAAAGTGGTCACGTGCTACCGTGGAGCCAAAACGCCCACCCAGCAAGAAGCGGTGTAGGGGGAGATGGGGTCACAGATGTGGGACAAAAGCCCTGGATTCAAACAAGAAAGACCAATTCCCAAAACGTGGATTCACTGAGAGAGCATTTCTTTAACCTGAAACGGGCACTGTGTCTGCAACGCGGGCTGCCTGCCCATCGTCGGATCAAACGCCACTTCTGAGTCATCCTCACGAGACGGGCTTGGTATGTGCTCCCCAAGCGACAACAACAAATGTTAGGCGGAGTGGGAGGTAGAGGGATGTGGGAGGGGGCGGGGCTCACGTCCCTGAAGGAGAAGATTTCAGATTCAAAATCTGCCTCCAAGATGTGTCCCCACATACGGGTGAAGCCCGTTTCCTGCACTCCCGAATATTCAGCATGGCTCAGCTCAGTGCTGCTCTGGGCGGGACCCTGGGGCCCCACAGGGACACAGCGGGCTGCTTCTCCAGGGCTGGATCCAGTGACAAAGCTGGAGGCACACACATTCCATTGCAGGAGGCATGGGGCTGGGACACATGCCCACCCAGCCTCTTGGTGGGGGGGGTGTTGTTCAACTGCAGACTGAGCCAAAGAGCTGAGAAGCCACAGAAAGAAAAAATGAGGAGTCTGGAGAATAACCAGATGGTCTGCCCACACGACCACCCATTTGATGGTCTTTCCCAACTGGACTGAGAGCCAGCAGGATGAAAATACACCCAGTGCCTCCCAGTTCCTAAGTGGGAGAGAGGTAGTGTTTATTGATGCCTACTGGATGCCAGGGGCTGTCCCAGGAAAAGAGTTTCTGTCTCTCCATCTGACCCCACGACCCCGGGCCCCCAGGTGGTCTCCCAGGGAGATGCCATGAGATGACAGATGGCCTCATGACCTCCAAACAGAGCGGAGGCCCGTGGTGTCGAGGGCTCCCGCCCTCTCGCCAGCTTTCCCACCCTCTCCTGCCCCATTTCTGCCAAGCTCTGTGCAGCCTGGGGCCAAACCAATCAGGGCAGCTCTGAAGCCTCCACGGGGCTCAGAGCACCGGGCTGCAATCAGATTACACGCTCCAGCGCCCAGCCTGCTCGCTGCAAACAGAACGAATCCATTCATTAACACCAAGGCCAATTAAAAAGTAGGCAGTCTCCCAAATAAAACACTCCGCAGCCCGGCATTCCCACCCTTTCCCAGGAGGCCCCCTAAGTGAACACTGCCCAGCGCAGCTCACACCCTCAGGCGGACAGACGGACAGAGGAAAGAGGGAGAAAGGACCCAGGGCAGGCACTATTCTGTCTCTCACAATGACAAGAGGGCCGTGCGTCAGCTACTGGGACCCTCCCATCTTTAACACAGCGCTGAGCCCTCCACAGCCCACTCCGTGCGACTTACAGAGTCATTTTGTACGTTCACATTAAAGAGCTTAAGATCCAAGCGACAGGGAAAAAACTGCCTTCTCATTACAGCCTCTGTAAAAACAATATTGTAAAACTTCACCATTGAGTTATTTACAAACCAAGAGATGTAATCAGTATTTAAACACTGGCTGGAATGATTCGTCTTTCCTTAACATAGTCACGTTGCAAGCCTGGCTGGCAGTGTCTGTTCGAATCCTTTTCCAGGACTTGGAGCCAGCTGATGGTCTCTGTGCTTTGAGGAGAAAATGCCTGGTCTTGGTGTAAACAATGATCCATATGAGGCCAGAGGCCTGACAGTCAAAGGGAGGAGACCCAGCAATGGGGGTGAAGCCCCCCGGAGGCCCCGGCCTTGGAGAACGCGCCCCCTGCTCGCCACCAGCTCATTCCTACCCTGTGCGTGTCACATCATATGCATTTGTCTCAGAGCCATGAGCTCCTTGAAGGCACAGAGACGTATGCTCAGCTCTCCACCTTCATGGAAATAATGACACCCACCTCCACCCAGGGGCTCAAGGTGAAAGAACAGGGGTACCTTTGAGCCTCTCTTCCTCCTGGGTCCACCAGCTCCACCTCCAGAATCCGGCCGGACCCTCCACGCCCCCCCACGCCCCCACCCCTGCTGTGGGCCCTCCTCCAGGGATGGCAGCTCCGTCTGGATGGCAGCAGTGGCCTTCTTGGCTGGAAGGCCTCCCCCGCCCCACCCCGATCAATTCTCCAGTCAGCAGTGGACAAGAGATGCACCAGCACACAGAGCGGGCTGTGGTACCGCCCTGCTTAGGAACCTTCCCTCAGGCTCCCCAACACTGAGAACAGAGCCCACAGCCGATCCTGCGGTCTGCAAGGCCCCACCTGCCCTGGCCCCTCTCCTTGTCCACTACCCTGCTCCTCCTGAGCTACGGACCCATGGCACCAGCCTCTTGGGGTCCCCAGGACTCTGAAAACCTTCCCACGACTGCTCTCTCCGATCACTGCATGGCCAGGGCCTTCTCTTCATTCACATCCCAACTTTAGTGTCCCCTCTGCAGGGGTCTTCTCTGACCATCTGATCTAAAGTGCTCCCTAAACTCCCATCTTTCCCGACTTGCCATGGCTTGCTTCCATTTTTACTCTTATTTTAATATAACATCAGACTTACAGAAAAGTTGCAAGAATATGACAAATAATTCCCACATTCCCGTCATGTAGATGGCCTTAGCCACATCTGCTGGACCTCTAATAGACACTCCAATGCATATTTTCTAAAACCACGTGCATTCTCTTACGTATCCCTGTTCCAATACCAAGATCAGGATGGTAACACAGACACGGTGCTGTCATCTAACTCCAGACGCCTCCCAGATTCCGCTAACTGTCCCGAGACTGTCTTTCAGCAAAAGAAAATCCCAGATCAGGCACGGACCCCTGTCGTCTCCACTCAGGTTTTCTTTACCCTAGAACTTTAATCAGTGTTCGTGTTCCCTGACTCGGCATGTCTGAAGCACGCAGGCCAGCTGCTGTGGAACCTCCCTCCATCTGGGTTTGTCTCATGTTCCCCAGGAAGAGAGTCAGCGTATTCGGGGATCTCACAAAACGACCCTGAGTCTTCCCCAGGGCCTCGCGTCAGGAGGCACCTGGTGTCGCCTTGTTCCATTACGGGTGGTGTTCATTTTGAAGGACAAGGGGGTCTTGTAGCCAAGGAGTGGGGGGGTGTGTCTGTGGATGCAAAATCACTAGGAGGACACATCGGGGCTGAGGGGTCTCGGGCTAAACCGACTGAGCAGGCTCTTGCTGAGGGCAGGCCGGGGCTCAGACATCACCTGGGCGGGGGGCACAAGGAACTTGGTCAGGTATCAGGGGATTCTCTCTGAACTGACTGAGCAGGATTCTTGCTCTCGATGCCCAGGCCTAGGGATGGGGCCTAGGCCACAAAGGGCCGAAGGAGCCTGGCCGAATTCTGGTTGAGGAGAGAGGGTCTGTCGGATGCCCGGGGCAGGCGAGGAGGGCGACCGGCAAATCCCATGGCTGCATTCTGACCTGAGGGCTCTCAGAAGCCACACCCACGGGCCCGGCAATCGTTTTTCCATAAGGAGATGCAGGACAAGTGATGCCCTTAACGCAGCACAGGCGACGAGCCTGAGTCTCTCTCCACCCCTGTGAGCGCTGCCACGTGGGATGGGGCTCACCTTCACCCACACATAGGACTGACGGGGCCAGGCCGCCTCCCTCCCCAGCCACGGCTCCTCCTGCTCCCCACCCAGCCTGCCCGCAGGACACAACTTGGCCCCCATCCCCCAACTCCAGCCAGGAAGCCATGGGGTGCTCTGGGCCTGGCCGGGTGCTGTCCTCTGTGGTCCCTGGTCCCTTCAGCTCCTCCATGTCTCAACGCTCTTCACCATCTGCCTCGAGAGTGACTTGCGAGCAGGGACAGTCCACTTCCTGGCTGGACCCATCACACCCTGCTCTTGAATGCTTCCCAACAGATGCGAGCACTTTCCAGAGAGAAGCCGAGCCCGGGAAGAACTCAGAGCGGACGGGGGTCATCTGAGAAAATCTATGGGAAGACTGTGAGTCCTGCCCAAAGGGCGGAGGTGGAGAACTGGCCCCAGGCTGGAGGACGCTGTGATGCAGAGGGAGGCAGCGTGGATGAGAAGGACGTTCCTAACCCCCAGCCAGAGCTGGGACCACAAAGCCCATTGCCACGGCCTCCGGGGCCCCCACAGAGTGTTGAGGAGGCCCAGGTCCCCCCGTCCACCCACAAGCATCTCCTGTTGCCTCCTGGCAACACCTTTCTGCAGACGGGACCCCAGGGCCCACACGTGGCCATGTCAGGATCCCAGCCAGGACTGTCAGCCCCCCAGACATCCCTGCCTTTTAGGATGCGTGGGAGCTCGCCCTGGGAGGCTTATCAAAGTCTTAATGAGCTACAACATGGAGGAATGAAAGGGATTTGCCAGGTGGAGGGGGCAGGAAAGGGTGTTCTAGAATAGGAAAAATGCAAGAGGGAAGAGAGAGCCGTGGCATTTCTTCACAAACCACATCCAGGGCCCACTGTGCCCAGGACGTCAAGCTTCCGGGGTGGCTGGGAGATCTTAAGGCGGACGCTTACTCTGCAGAACAGGTGCCTCCAAGACATTCCTTTGCTCCTAGAAGTATTTACTGAGGACCTACTATGTGTCAGGACTGGGATGGGTGCCAGGAACGCAAGAGTGAGCAAGGCCAATGAGTCCTCCTATCCACAGATACACTCTGGTGGGGAAGACAAAGAAGGAGTGAAGTTGTTGTCGACTGTGACCATGCTAAGATGGAAACAAGCAAATGCAGAAGCAGAGACTTGGGGGAGGGACAAGGGACCTACAATGGGCAGGTGGTCAGTGCAGGTCTGTGTGAAGAAGTGACGTTTTTACCACAACTGAGGGATGTAAGGAGGCGACAATGTCCTGGGCAGTGAAAACTGCACATGCAAAGGTCCTGAGGCAGGAAGAGGTCCATGGATTTAAAAGTTAAAAAGACTGAAGTTGGCGCTTGGTGGGCACTGTTACCAGGGGAGGCCAGGCCCTCCTCCAGCCTTGGGTTCATAGGAAAGGCCCAGTTTTGAGTAGTCATGACCTGGCTTGCATTTTTTCAGCATCTCTCTGGCTGGTGAGTGAGCAAGGAGGACCTGGGAACAGTTAAGAAGTGACTGCAACTGCTAAGGTCTAACTCCTTGATATTTGGGGTTCCGGGTCGTGGATTTGTCTAAGTTGCTGGAAAAAGAAGTAGAAATTTAGGATTCTTTAGTCATAGCCCCAGTCAGGTAGATTAGAATAACTTCCTGGGTTGTCATAGTGTTTAATAGTCTCGAAAATGGTGAAAACCACTCCTTGCCCTCCCTTGTCGCAATCCAAGACAAGGGGAAAGCCCCAAGGACAAGGGCTGTTTCTTAGCTAACCTTTGAATCTCAGCATGGAAGGGCATTATCAGATCACCAAAGTCACAAATGTCACCCAAGAAATGGGATATCCAGGGAAAGAACCAAAACGTACCCCATGATACAGATCACCCAGAACACTTGTACAGAGTGAAGACCTCTCTTCAGAAAAGCACGCATATCATCAAAATTGACTGGATAATAAGGAGGCCACCCTGCGAGTCCTCTAACCATTTAAGGAAAGCAAGTCAGTCATCAATAATGTTCATGCACACATGCTCGTGTGTACACGTGCATGCATGCACACACGGGCACACATATGTATGCACGCACACACACACGCGCAGCCTAGGAGATTTACAGGCAAATTCTACCAAACAGTCAAGAGAAGATTGTAATCAGACACCTAATTTCTCCCAGAAAACAGAAGAAGAGGAACAGTCCTCATTTTGTTTTTCAAAGTTCATATAACCTTTAATACCAAAAGCGAGCCAGAAAAGTACGAGGAAAACATTCAGGTAAGCTTATTCTTGAACACAGATATAAAAATTAGTAAACTAAACCCAACAGGGCAATAAAGTCACCCCTCATGACCAAGCAGAGTTTATCTCAGTAATGCAAGTTTGATTCAGTAAGAGACTGTTTATTAACACAATTTTTTATGTTAAGAGATTAAAGAAAAAATTTCACAATTATCTCAACAGAAGAAAAAAATTACGATAAAAAGTCACAGCAAACTGGGAATGAGAGTGAACTTTCTCACGCTCACAAAGAACATCTCTGAAACCTACAGCAAACACCATACTTAACGATGGATCATTAGAGCCACTGCCTTAGAAATCAGGAACAGGACAAAGTTATCTGCTGCCAATGTCTCTATTTAACATTGATTAACAAGAGAGAAGAAACAAAAGTACAAATAATGGAAAGAAATAATTAGAAATAACATTATTCATAGATGATATGATTATCTACACTAAAAAACCCTGAAGAATCTACAATTTATTAGAAATAAGAAACTGAACAGATTGCTAGATATAAGACAAATTTACAAATGTCCATCGTATTGCAATACTCCAGAATGGGTAGAACATGTAATTTAATAAAAGATGGTGTTTCTAATCACATAAATAATATGAAGTACCTATGAGTGACTCTAACAAGAAATGTGCAAGAAATTTATGGAGAAAATTACACAATATTACAGAAAAATTAGAATATTTGCATAATGGAGAAATAAATCTCTAGAGTAAATATATCAATTCTCACCTAATTGGGCTACAGGTTCAAAGAAATTCTAATCAAAAGTTTGTGGAAAGTGATTCCAAACTTATCTGGAAGAGCAAAAGATCAAGAATAGGCAAGAGAGGGGCCGGCTCCATGGCCGAGTGGTTAAGTCCGCGTGCTCCGCTGTAGCGGCCCAGGGTTCGGATCCTGGGTGCGGACATGGCACTGCTCGTCAGGCCACGTTGAGGCGGTGTCCCACATCCCACAACTAGAAGGACCTGCAACTAAGATATACAACTGTGTACAGGGGGGGGTTGGGGAAATAAAGCAGAAAAAAAAAGATTGGCAACAGTTGTTAGCCCAGGTGCCAATCTTTAAAAAAAAAATAAAAAAAGAATAGGCAAGAGAGTCTTGGTGAGACCAAGACAGGAAAATGCCCGACCTACTGCCAAGACTGGGATGAGGCTGCGTTAACACGGTGTAGGTGTCAACAAACAGAAAACCCAGAAACACATCCCCGCACATAAGACAAGTTTCTATATGAAGGACTGGTGTTGGAAACTAGCAGAGAATGGAATAGTCACCCAATCTATTGTCTGCAACAATCAGCTATCCATATGGAATGAAGTGAAATTGGATTCTTCTCTCACATCATTTACAAAATCAATTCCCAAAGGCTGAAGACTTAAATGTGAACTTTTAGAAAAATTTTAGAAGCCACTGTAGCAGAATATTTCTATAACCTTGGGCTAAGGAAGGATGTCTTATGTAAGACGCCCCAAAAATCAATATATACAGAAAACGACTGGTAACTTCCCCAGTACCCAGTGAAGAACTTGTGTTTACCAAAATGCAGCATAGAGAAAGTTGGAGGACAAGATGCTAATGGGGAGAGAATCTTTGCCACACACAAATCTAGTAAGGAATTCATATCTAGAGAATATAAATAACTTTCACAGATCAGTAAGAAAATGACAGCGCAACAGAAAAATGAGTGAAAGACCCAAACTGAAGTTTCATAACAGAAATAAAAGGAAAATGGTCAAGCAAAAACATGAAAAGATGTTCCACCTTTAAGGATTTTGGAAGTGGAAATGCAAACACCCAACAACAAGGCAAAAGACTTTCAAAAATCTGACCAAAAACTTTGACAAACATCTGGAGCAACTGAATTCCCGTACACTGCGGTGGGAGTGTCAGTTTTTCCAAGCACTTTGGAAAACAATGTGATGTTTTCTATTAAAGTTGAACAGGAGCAGATCCCATTCTACAAGCCAGCAATTCACCGTGAGTCTATCAACTAGGGAAACTCTTAGAGATCCTCACCAGAAACGCGGATAAGGAAGTTCACAGAAGCACCTCGCACAAAAGGGAGAACTGGAAACAAATCACATGTCCATCAGTAAGTGGGTGAATCAGTTACACAACATTCAGCCAACAGCACCCTATGCCCCAGCGAAAATGAATAAATTACAGCTATAAGCAGCCACGTGAATGAGTCACACTGATACACTGTATTTTTTTAGTTTTAAAAACTGCAACTAGATGCACATTACTGTTCTCAGCACTTTGGAAACATACCAGGGAAGTCCGTTTTACCTGCAAGCAAGCTGAGACACAAAGAGCTTAATGGGCTTGCTCCAGACCACAGGGACAGAGCTGGCAGTCGGATCCCACAGGTGGCCCCAGAGTCAACACCGGCAATGCTTTTTCTGCGCTGGTTCTCAGTCCTCAGTGAAAAAAGCCCGTTCAGAGTACATTCAGTATGATCTTCCATTTTTAGAAAGCCCAACCAACAAGCAAAAGGAAACAATGTGCGTTATGGAAAGGATAAATGCAAAATTCGGAGTGCCCCCCTCCGAGGGGCGGGCGGGGGCTGCTATGGGGTGAGCTATGCAGTGGCTTCTACTGGACTGTGAAGGTTCCGTCTTTTGGATGGGAGCTCATTTTTCTATTCTTTAAAACACACCTATATGCTATTGTTTGTATTAAATATTTTATATATTGCTTAGAAATTATCTCAGAGAAAAAAAAATAAAGTAAAAACAAGAAAACACAACAAATTGAAGGAGAAAGGCTGCCCCCAGGACCCTGCTCCCCGTGGGCTGCAGCCCTGGGAAGTGCATGAAGAAGCACCCCAGCCGATAGCGACGATTGGGCCAGCTGGGTACCAACAGCCCAGGGCAGGGGTCCCTCAACCCTAGCAAGCCTCAGACTCCACCCTGCCCCACGTTCACAGGTTGTGGCACTAGGAGCTTCACGTGGCTTCCCTGGGAGACGCCACTTCCGGGGTGCCCTGCCACTGATCAGAAACCTGCAGTGGATGAGGTGGAGCGAGGACAATCAGAGCCAGGCCTCTGCTGATCCAGAGGCCTCTTCTTTTCAAGCCCTTTCTCAGATAGGGCAGCGGCCTGTTGGTTAAGTCAGGTGATTGTACAGAAGACACATGGAAATGCTGGCTGCGGGCAATTGAGAAGTGATGGTTTCTGGGTCTGCTTCTCCCAACCCACCCCCTTGCAGAAACAGTCAGCTGGCTGCCGCTGCTCACGGATCACCCTTTTCCTGACGTGCTCGGAGCTCCAGCCACGTGGGTTCTCTTCTCCCCACTCTGGAGCTGCCCCGGGCATGAACACTGAGCTCCTCTCCCCTCCAGCTCCGCCTGCCCTTCATCCCTTGGCATCAGCAACTCTTGCTGCCTCAGGAAGCCTTCACCAACCCCCCAGGCTTGGCCAGATGCCCCCTATTTACCACTTTTGCAGGCCCAGGACTTCTTCATAACATTTGTAATAATTTTATTTGTGTGCGTGTGTGTGAGAGAGAGACAGAGACAGAAAGAGAGACAGAGATTCTTTGCTGCTTCTCAAAAGACTGAACGTCCACGAGGGAGAAGGACCCATTTGTCTCCTTGGCTGTTGCATCCCCAGCAGCCAGCTCAGCCCTCAGCAAATTAACAGATGCTCAGCAAGACTGCTGAAGGAATGAACGCACAAGTGAGTTAATGAATGTACAAGCTGGTGGGTGGAGGAGAAAACGGTCAGCTCACAAATGCAGGTCAGATCCACGTCCAGCGGGCACCCTCGACCCTGCCCACTGCTGTCCTGGAGCCCAGGAGGATCCTGCAGCACAGAGGCAGCACGCCCAGCACGGGAGGGGCCTGGAGGGACGGGAGCACGCGCCCTCCGTCTTCATCTCACCAACCTGAACACGGGGCCCTGAGCCACTCCTCCACTCACCGAGGCCACATCTCTCGTGTGTGACCAGTGAAAGGACCCAGGTTTCGTGAAGTTGGTAAGAAGTCTTCTTGCTCACATTTTTGAAAAATTAAAGGTGAGATGGTTGGACTCAATTCTGTCGGCTAACAGCCCACATGGTCTGTAACTTTCTCCCACTCGCAGCTGCTTGATCATCTCCTGGGACCCAACACAAACCTTGTGATCCCCTGCCCCCTTCCCTGAGGCTATCCCAGGCACCCCTCAGGGTGCGCCCCTCCCGAGGCCATCCAGGGCTGAGCTGAGTCTTTGCCTCAAGCCCCTGTGCTCCACCGTCCAGAACCGCGCCCAGCCAGGCCCCTCCACTTCCACTGCCCCAGCCCGGCCACGTCTGCACGCTTCCTCCCCTGCTGACAACACACTTTCGCAAACCCCAAACCCCAAACCCTTCCCACGGCCACACAGCCCAGTGTGCCAGAGCCGTCCCTCTCAGGCCCCTGCATTGGCTGACCTCACCCAGACCTCTCTTCTCCAAGACGCTGCCTGCCTGGCTCTTCCTTGCTTCTCAGGACTCAGCTCCAAAGGTCTTCCCTGACCTGCTGGCTGAAGGATGCCCAGCAGCCTTGCTGAATTTGCTTCAGCAGCATCTCCTACCACTCTCCAAGCTGCTTTGATTGGGTGAGACACTTACTTGCTGGTCACCCCTCTGTCCCCTGTGGCCTACAACCTCCATGAAGGCAGGAGGCCTCCTTGTGTGTGTAGGAATCCCCCACGCCCGGAACAGAGCCCGGGATGTGAGGGCTAGGCAGATGGTGGGCTCACCTTCTTGAGGGCAGACGCCACCAGTTACACCATGGCACCCGCTCCATACCGTAAGCCCTGAGTACGGTGCCCAGAACTTGGGGTGCCCATGCCTTGGCACATGGCGGAATGGACGGGCGCAGAGCTCCTTCTGCCCTGCGCTCACACCGCACCATTCTCCTGACTTGGACGTCGGCTCTCTCCTTACACCTTATGCTCGTGTTAGTTCTGTCACCTGCTGTTTAGCACATGTCCGTTCAAGGAAAGAAGGATGGCCAGCCTCCTTCACGCATGATTGTCAGAAACCAAGTTAAAATGGAGCTTTTCCTTACCCAAACGAAAGCGGACAGACAGACACTGTGCAAATTAGAAGCAGGAGCTCCAAGCAATGTGTCTGACTCCTCTGCTTTGATCACTAGAGCTGCGTGCACCTTCCCCCAGAACATTGCAACTTGCAGCGATTTACAAATACTCACCAACCTGCCAAGTGCTTCTCTCATCTGCCCATTTTCCCAAGTCCGCTCTTCTCTCTTTTGACACATACAGTCATGAAAGCTAAGAAATGATTTCTTCTTCTCCGCCTCCCCCGCCAACCCACTCATAAGATCGTGTGTGCACAAGTCTCTTAGCAAAGGGAGGCGTCTACTCCTGTGACTCTAGAAGAGTCTAGAAGGGTTCACAAGGCCCCCAGAGCATCAGTCAAGCCCAGTCTCCATGCAGATGGAGAGGTAAGCTCTTGGTGGCCTCCTCTCTAAATCTCAGCAGGACAGACACCCCCAGGCCCCCAGGCAGAGTTTCAGCCTTAACATCACTGCTTCCTAACTCTGCGGCGCTGGCTACATTCCCTGAGTCTCTGATCTACTGACCTAGACCAGAGCTCCCGAGATGCCCCGTTCCTGGAATCTAACCTCCCCCATAGCTCCATCCAGTTCCTCTTGCTGCCTTTAATTCCATCCCTTCTGTTGTAAACTCTGTTGAGATGGGAATGGCCAGTCCGTGTTCTTCTTGGGTGACAGGTTTAAAATCATCTGTTCACATGTGTACAGCCCGTATTTATCAAAACAGTCTTCCTCAAGTTGAGTTTATATGCCTTTGATCATTCTGGTCATTTTTCAACAGATTCTGTAAGTTTGTTTTTCTATTTTGTGTTAAATGCAGAAACCCCCAGGACTCATGGGCTCCAGCATCAGGTCCAGAGCTGAGCACTAAGGAGAATCTTTGTGCTCTGACTTGCCTCCTCCCAGAACCTCCCCCAGGTGGCCTCCTTCTGCCCTGGTGACATCCAGACCGGACTTTCATCAGCATGTTTATCACCCCGTGGTTTGACCTTGGCACAGCCCTTGACCCTGAGCTCCTGGCAGGGAGGGCCTGGCTCTCAGCAACTATGAATAAATGACTAGCACCCAGGAATGAATGAGTGATGGGAGGAGGGACTCCTGACTGCAGCTCGCTCCACCTTGCCTCCCTCCGCAGGCGCGCAGCCCCAACTGGCATCTCTTCTGCTTCCTTCCACCGACGGGCTTTCCCCCCTCCCACCCGTACCCTCCATCACTCCGAAAGCTCCTCAGGGGTAAGGAGCCCTTCAGTCACTATCGTATGACTCCGGGTGCGCCTGGCACAGGTCTGGACACTCGGGGGACACTTCAGTCTCCTTCATTCTTCCTAACAAACCTAGAGCTTCCCCAAGACGCTGAAGCTGCAGAGAGACTGTCTCAAAGGTGGCCTTGCTTGGCTTTCAATGACTCTGGTGACAATTTGGGTTCAGTGAGAAGGAGAGCTGTATGCAGCAGCTTCTGTTTAGAACCAGGATCTTGCCAAGAGTTCCAGATTTCAGCTTTTGGATGTTATTTGTTGTTCCTTTCAAAGTCGTCGTCTCTGTTCACTTTCCTTCCAGAGGGTTGGTTTGATCTGTTGTCTCATCTGAGCTTATTATGGCTAATTACTCAATAGAGAACTTCTTCCCAAGGCCTTTCCCTCTGAAGCGTCATCTCGCGGGGTGAAGTCGCCGGCTCCCTCTTTTGATTTCCCTCCATCACAGCCCGGCTTTCATCAAGACGTGCCACAGACTCTGATGGGAGCAGTTAGTGCAAAACGAAGCCTTTAGATTTCCTCCTTCCCTTTTGCCTCTCTCTCCAAAGCTGGAGGACGAAGCACGTGGGAAAGGAGACGATGGTCCCAAATCCCTCAGGCCCAAAGAAAGGCCCCAAGGGCCCGCCGCTGCCGGGACGGACACGGGCTGCACGCTTCATTGACCGCTTTATGGGGCTGAACAAAGACCTCAGCCCAGCCCTCCAGAGCCCTCTGAACTCACCACGCTGGGGGCGGTGAGAACAAACCAGCCTACTGGCCCAGGCATCCGTGTGCTGGGAATTAAAGAGTTTTAACGGCGAATTATCTAGAGCAAGCCTGGCACTTGGACCCGTGTGCATTTTACTGCAGGTTTTCCCAGGAAAGGAAAGGTGGGGAGCACACACACTCACAGACATGGATACACACTCACACGGACATGGATACATACACACATGCACACAGACACACAAGCACAGACACGGACACACACACACGCATACAGACACACACACGCACAGACACGGATACACACATGCACAGACACAGATACACACATGCAAGACACGGATACACACGCACACGCATACAGACACACGCACAGACATGGATACACACACGCACAGACATGGATACACACACGCACGTGCATGGACTCAGGTGCACACACAAGCACAGGCACACAGAATTTTGGGGGGATGTGCAGGACAGCAGGACTAACAGAGTGACCCTCATAATGAGCCCCCCCCCTTTACCATGGATGAAAGTGAGCACAAGACATGGAGTAAATAACTCGCCAGGTTTAAAAGGACCTTCTCCAGTGGTGATGTGTGAGCTCATTGTTTCTTCATGAAAAGAAAGCCCAGCTGAGAAGTCACTGACCCAGAAACTTCCCTGGGAATTAATGAACTCGGCTGCCAGGAAGTAAAATATGGGCCTGTTTCTTTGCTGGCTGATTTCTGGGCCCCTCTGCCTCGCTCTCTCCACATCCCCACTTCCTCGCCTGACCTTGACAGGTTTAAGGACGTCAGTGTGGTGGACCTGATTAGCAGCGCCCCTCCCCATGTGCTCACGTGGGTGTCCTGCAGTCAGAAGCTGGGTGCACACGGAGTAAAGCCTCCCCACCACCCGACTCTGGGCTGAAATTTACCGAGAGCACTTGGCAGGATGACTCCCCGCGGGGCGAATGGTTTTAGATGGTTTTATGCGGCTTCCCCTCCTTCAGCTCCTGCATTAATGGGATTGTTCCATTTGGTCAGAATTACTGTCTTCGGCGGCAGGCCAGATTCACTGTTGCCCTAAGCCTCTAGCACCCAGCCCTTAAGACAGAAGCAAATGTGTTCTCAACACCAAGTCAGCCCCAGGAGTGCGATGGGGATCAGGGAAGGACCACGCACCTGCCCCTCACCTAGAGACATACAGGAGCATCTGTTCACGAGGGGCTGGATTTTAGGTTTTACTAATTAACAGTATAATGATTAACAGCTGATGATTTAAAATGTCCTCGTTAAGGCAGTGAAGAAAGTGGAAGGGAGCTCTGGGAAACCCATAGTTTATTCGGCCAACAGTTAGGGAGTGTTTACTCCCCGTGGGCCCTTAGTAGGCATTGGGGATGTGCGGGGAGACGGCCAGGCATGGTCCTGCCCTTCTGCAGCAGAAGTCAACGGGAAATACCCCTGCGCTGTGGGAATAAAGCTTGACCGAGGCCCCATGTGCTGGGCTCAGGGCTTGGTGTTGTGGGATGTGCGGGGCAGCAGGAGAAAGACCCCGCTGAGCTCAGTCTGGTGGCTGGGGGAGAGGACGGCAGCCACCACCATGGATCATCCCAGACTAACAGCCCGAAGGAGGGATTTCCAGCCAGGGATTTTCTGCGCAGAGGCGTCTGCGCAGGAAACACTCTTTGTGGCCTCACTCACGGTTCTCTCTCAAAGTTCTCACATCCAAGCAAAAGACAATGAGGACAATTCATGTTTATTATTATCAACGTGTCTTACTGGAACTAGCAGTTAAAGCACAAACATTTGTAAAAACCGAGCACTAAGTAAAACTTTTCTAAATGTTAAACACAACAAAAATAAATAGACTTTAAAAAAATTATTTATGAACAACTCCCAAGTGGTCAGTGGTATAGGTGTTGCAGAGGGTACCGGGGGAAAAAATGAAAACAACAAGGAACTTAGTTCTCACTCTTGGGATCATAAAATCAAGGTCAGAGATGACTACCTGGCTTGCAGTCCTTGCTGGAGAGGGGTCTGCTTTGTGTGCCCTGCGCAGTGCTTTAAAAACTTCTGACTTACTGCCAATAGTTGAAAATGGGAGATATCATATTTAATTTCAGATTTCTGGCTTCTTCCAGAAAATGTGAAGATCTGGTAATGCTGGGCCCACATCCTGTGCTGCTATGACCATGTGTTTGTCCCCTACCATGGGTCATGAGCTGCCCAGTCTCTCAGGTTCCCCGCAGGGGACTGTCTGGACCCTGCAGGAATGGGAATATGGGACCATGACAAAAGGGTAAGAAGAGACACAAAGAGGTCACCACCACCAGAGTGGATAACACTCCTCACACGTGAGACAAAACAGAGGGAAAGGATGGCTTCCAGAGGTCAGAGAAGCCCAGAGGTTTCCCAGCAGTCCAGGCAGTGGCAACAGGCAAGACTCAGCAACAGATCTTGCTCAGCCACGTCTTTGTCTTCCTGTCTCTCTCGGCCTCTCCAAGAAAGCCAAGAGAGATACGCAATGTCCAAGGCGAGGCACGAACAAGAGCAAACGTGCGAGAGGAAGAGGCAAGGAGTCAGGTTTCCACTCAACACAGGAAAGAATTTCTAAGAGTGTTCTAAGATGGCGGTCTCGGCCATGCCCCAGCCACTGCAGGTGCGCCACCTGGAGGGAGCCACCTGGTGGAGGTGGGGGTCCTGTGTTGAGGGCACCCCAGCAAGTGACTTGCAGGAAGCAGATCACCTTTACGATTGATCCCAACCCTGAGACACACTGAGGAATCCGACACTGCTAGAGATCCCTTTCTTAGAACGTGTTCCTTGTAAAAACCATCTCTCCCTTCCAAACAGCTGCCAAGGGGACGAGGCTAGACATGAGTAACCCCTCTGAACTTTATCTCACATTTTTCAAACTGTCCACTTAATCCCAACCTAGGTCCAATCTGCTGACTATAAATAAGTATCCCAAACTGGCTGATTTTCAGTTGCTTTGGCTTCATTCTTTTTTAAAGGGATATTTTCCAATAGATGAAAAAAATTCCTTTTCATGCCTCACTAATGAAAAAACAGCTGAACCAATTTAGCTCAAACTTTCTCAATAGCTTGTTACAATCCTAATTAAAATATTCACATACAGCACAGGCTTTGGGGAACATAATATTGCACTGTCAGTCAAATTCTGGATGAATATTTACAACCCGCTAAACGGGAAAGCAACTGATGGCTTCTACTCTTTGTTGCCTCTTGAAGAAAATGGAGTCTGACAATTAATGGTGAGGGATTAAAGCCAGTAAGGTACACAGCGTCCCTCCGCTTGGCTGACCTCATAAACAACTGGTGGTCCCGACTCTTGGGGCTCCTGGTGAACTGGGGAGGGGTGAACGCCAAAGACCTCGTTCACCCAGGATTTCCAGGGGGGAGACTATAGCTGCCGTAACAGGACAGATTTGGTCACAGTCCAGCTGTGTCCAGCCGTGTTGCCGTCCAGCTGTGGGGCCTGGGGCAGGGGTCTAACCCTCTGCATGGGTGGATCCCTCACCTCTTCAGTGGGAATAAGAAAATTCCTCATGAGAGACCGCGTGTCGTAGCTCACGAACACACACAATAAATGCCCTGCAAATCTCGTCGCTATATGTTATTATTCCACCTCAGCGGAGCGCCCAGATACAGGAAGACAAATTCTCGAAGTGAAAAATATTAAGAAAAAAGAAAGTTTAACCTTTCTGGAAACAAACCTTTACCAAGTGCATGATAAGCTTCGTACCTTCTGAAACACCAGAATGCTCTCCTGACAACCTGATCGTTTGCAGAACAATCTATTAGCATCTTGTTCATAAATGCTGATGTCCTTACAGGCTGTGAAGAAGGTAGTAGATTTTCCAAATTTCCTAGTGCTTTTCAGTTCTTATGATGCTGTGTGCATGCGCGTGTGTGTATTAATAGACAGATTGATACGTGGATGGATAGATGCATAGATGGTGTATGCACTCACACACATCTACACATATCTACACGACTTCCCTCTGTCTTAGCCATCAGCTACTATTTCTCAGTGTTCTCCATGTGCCTGTCTTCAGCAGCCCCCACGTTCCTTCTCTGAAACCAGAAGACCAGATGGCTGAACACGTGCACAGCAGAGCAGTCCCTCGGGAAGGCCCGTGCCGGAGCTCAGGATGGACTTTGTGGCTTCCAATTGGATGCATGGGTTCTCTTGCTTCATTTTTGGTGTTCGTCTTAAATCTAAAAGTCTCCACAGAGGAAGACCCATCTGTACCCAGCCCCAGCCTCTCCTGGGTCCTGCCAAGGTCCCCTCTGAGCCCCGAGGACATTTAAAACCCTCTGATGACTGATGGCGCCTCGCTTCCCTCTAGATGTGTGTTTTTATGTCGTTGAGGGTGGAGCGAGAGGCAGGTCCCCTGTTCCGGCCTTGCTAAGCTTCTGCTCTCTTGGTCACCTCCCGACGTGGGCTCGTTTCGGGGTCTGCCGTTCTTCAGGAAAGGTTCATTCAGTGTTTATTGCCTGGACATTAAAGGATTGGAGGGTCTTGGCTAAAGGAACTGAAACAGAGTGTTTCCCTCTCTACTGGATGAACACGGCCACATTTGACGACTTTCATTCCCACGGCGGCTGCATCAGAGTGCTGAGTGTGAGGCCGAAAACCCACAGCTGGCAAGAATTAAGTCAGCTCTGCTTCTCTTTAGGAGAAAGTGGCCCATTAAACATGAACGCGTGACTCCCAGTGTTGCTGGCAATGCCTATGAACAGGGCAGTCTTAGGCATGGAGCCGGCCTGTGGACGGCCAGTGAGGGGCTCTCTGGGCTGTGCCATCCCCTCAAAGACCGCCTCCTCAACCTCCACCCAGTGGACCCCTGGCCAGCTTCACCAACACAGAAGTTTGACAAGGAGCGTAGTCATCAAATCTGGGACAATGAGCTGACTGACGCCAGCAGAGCCCAGCGCTGGCGTGGGACAAAGCGCTGTGTGGGGGCAGCGCGGTGCTGCTCGCCCACATGCAGCCAGGCCAGGCGGAAAGTCTAGATCAGAGCATCAGGGATGTGACAGGCTGGCCCGTCCCATCCAGAGTCTGGGGCAGGGGAAGATCGGAAAGCCTCTCTCTCTCTTCCCCCTGGATTGTTATCTTTGATTTATCTCAACAACGATGGAGCAGCCAATGCCATCTGGATCCCTGCCATTTGCAGATATTTTGCTAAATTCTAAGTATGAATTCTCCTACAGATCTTCATAGAGACCCGTCATAGTGGGTAGTTAGTCATCTCCAGTTAACTTATCAGGAAACAGGTTCAGAGAGACTAAGTTGCTGATAAGAGGTAGGGCTTGGACTCAAAGGATATGTCTGTGACCCCCAAGTCCACGGGAGTGCCTTCCTTCAAGATCTGTGATCTTCCCTCCCACGTGCTGCCTGAAGGACCTTCCGGTTCCAGGAGCGGCGAGCTCAACCTTGGTACTGTGGACACTGGGGCCTCTGTTGGGGGACATCCTGGGCATGGGAGGCTGTTGAGTAGCATCCTTGACCTCTACCCACTGGACGCTAGTAACACCCTCCCCAGTCGCGGCAACCAAAGGATCCCCAGACATGGCCAAGTGTCCCTTGAGGGCAAAACCACTCCCAGATGTAAACAGTGCCACAGACTCTGCACAACTATTGCCACAGCCATGAGCCATGTACCCCCGACAGCTAAAAGCAGGAAAACAAGTCTTCCAACCCGAAACCAAAGCTGAGTCCTCTAGACACAGGCAGGACTGTGGGGCGCAAGACCGGCCTTCTCTGTTGTGCTCAAAGATAAATTTCAGGAAAGCAGCCAAGCTAAAAAGCAATTTTCATTTTCAGATGTTTCTAAAGTGGCACATTCCAGGCTCCGATTTATAGTGCTGCCCGTCTATTGGAAGGTGAACCAGGACGAATCATAAATATTGCACTTTCATCAACTTTTACAGGCAAATCAAAAAAAAAAAAAAAAAAGAATAAGAAAGCAGCGGAATTATCCTGAATTAAAAGCCAGGCTGCAGGAGGAGTGATTAATTTGGACGGTGTCCACTCTGAATGCTGTGGGATAAAATCTGGCTTTCTGTGAACACTATACTCCACGGAGCGGCAGCATATTAAGGCCGTTTACAAGGTAATGAGTTAGATAACGGTGGTGAAATGAATTTACAGGCCAAAGTCGCAGGCATTATGCAATCTGCGATGACTCGGCACGCCGCTGCAGAGTCTGAAATTAATTTTAATGGAAGAGGCAATGTTAGTCTGGAGACAGGCTGCTTCAGAGAGGCCCGGCGACCATTTGGCTCCAGGCCCTGGTGCCCTGGCACCCCCAGGCACCACGTCCTGAACCTCGACACCCCTCCTTCTAACCAAGCTTTGCCGCCAGTGGAGGAAGAAGCGGATTTGTCACTTACAGCTGCAGACACCTGTGAGGCATCGGGGCAAACTCAGGAAGTGGAGCCAGGGGCCAAGAGAAGTAGAGAAACACAGGGAGGGGAGGGCCCCCGTTGGGCACCAGAAGCCTGGGGAGCTAAGAACAAGCTCATTCTTCATTGATTCAGAGCTGGAGGGGAGGAAAGGCAGTGTTTCAACCCCGAAGCAGTGGGAGAGCAAGAAAGGCACTCTCGGGGTCCCCAGGGGCCTGATTCCAGCTGGAGGCCCTGTCAGCCCAGCAGGACACAGGCAGAATCAATTGATCTCCTTGGCCTGTTGCACTTTGAGGTTTCCAGAGCCCTCTGACCTTCTGTTCAGAGAGGTGAGAATGGAAAACTGGCCCATTTCTCACCCTCAGCATTTCACACATTGACAGGGTGTCAGGTTACTTGCTGTGCTGTTGGGAAGAATGGAGAAGAGCAAAAGGAGACAGGCAATAGACTGCCAGAAAGTGAATGTAACGTGTGACAAATAAGACATTAATGTCAGAATATGTAAAGAGCTCCTACAAATCAATAAGAAAAAGTCAAACCATCCCCAAAGAATATATTCATCCAAGTAGAAATATAAATGGTCAATATAAAACATGAAATGTTCAACCCTATTAGTTATCAGGGAAATAGAAATTGAAACAAAATACAATGCTCTTATTACCCAGAAAATAAAAGGGCTGAAAAATATCAAGTGCTGTGGAGGCTGCCCCAGAAGGAGCACACTCATGTATTCCTGGTGGGCATTTAAATGAGTGAAGTCATTTTTAAAGGCAATTTAACAGTGTTTCTCACATTTTTAGATGCGTTTACCACAATATAGAGGGACGTTGGTTGTAATCAGGGACAACCACTGGCAACAATCCAAATGTTCATCAATAATAGTTAAGTAAATTACTAGAAGATCCAATTTATGGGATACTCTGCAATTTTTTAAGAATGAGGTAAAACTCTATGTTCTGACATGCCATGTCCTCCAATACATATGAAATTTAAGAAGCAGGATGCAGAAACATACGTATAATAAATTCCATTTATGCTAAAGTAATATGTATATATATGTTTATGTATCTATGTAAACGCATCGGAAAGGTGCCAATGGTGGTCTCTGCCAACGGGAGTGAGAGGCGGGGATAAACGGGGGCTCTTAGGGTTTGCTTGATGCCCACTGAATTTTTGACAATGACAACCTATTCATGTATTACTTGTGGGGTGGAAGACAGAGAGTGAGAGAGCAAAACTATGATATTTAGAATTTGCTCATGTAACAATTTTATATTTTATAGTTTTTAAAAATTTAAGATCATGGATAGAAAGAGAATATGCAGAACAATGTGTTTTTCACTCCGTTTTACTTCCTTGCCCCAAAGCCCCATTCAAATGACACCCGGGCCATTCTCAGCCACAGTTAGACTGAGGTGGGGATTGTGGTGGCACAAAGCGCCCACTCGCCGCCCGCGTGGCATTGATCTTCCCCAGGGGATCACACTCGGTCCTTCTGGGACTGGCGCCCCCTCCCAGGCTGGAAGCTGGTGCAGTCATCGTGCCCTCCAGGAAAGGACACTTAACTGGATCCTGACACCGGCCAGGGAGGAGTCACAGACCTCAAGGGAGAAATGGCTGATCTGTGCCCTTCTCAGTTCTCATATTTTAAATTGTACAGGTTTTTTTTTTCCCCTTTTTAAAGAAATTTTAGTCATCCATTAAATGAAATGGAGGCGATGTCGTTTCTAAGAATGTCCAGACACTTTTGACTTTTTTTGCATTTATCATTTCTTCAGCGTTTAAAATGATTGCGGGTCTTACTTCAACCCATCACGGGTATGGCTGTGCGGCTCGCTCCCCATGAGGAGGACAGAGGCTGAGGCCTGGGGGGCGGCTTCCCCAGGTCATGCGGCTGGAAGGGCACAGGCGACCCAGTGAGTCGGACTGGACAGTCTGCGTGCAGGTCCCACGGCGGCGTGTGCCCTGACCCCTCCAGCAGCGGGAAACAGAGACAAGCACAGTCCCGACGCAGGGCTTCCCTGAGGACTGAGTGGGATGCCACACGCTCCCCGGCGCCGGGCTCACGGGAGCCCCTCCTCCAGCAGAGCCCCACACTGGACCTCCACCCAGCCCTGGGCTCCCTGTTGCAACACCGTGTGTCCACACTCAGTATGCAGCTAACGCCCGTCACACCTCAGAGACGTTCAGCGTGGAGCGTATTCTCTGTCTTCATGATTCACTCCCCAATTTGTACAATGTTTCCTTTCAAAATTATTTCTAGGAAGTAAAGAAAAGCAACACGCAACAAGCCTGTGGAATGGTAATTCCAAGTGAAACTTGGGCTCCCATTTCCACATCCTTCTTACGAGAAGCACAAGGTTTCCTCCCTCAAAACACAGCCTTTCTCGAGGCCACTTGAGGGCAGGGACGCATCTGCCCTGGGCACAGGGCTCCGCTGACCTGGGGTGGGGAGAGAACCAGGCCACAGATGGCCAGGCTGGGTCAGAGGCGACATCCTGGCTTAGGGTCCTGGCTGCACTAGCGGGCGGGGCCATCTCCATTTCCCTTCTTAGTGACTATCCCCAAAGGGGCCTGGTCACAGTCAGGGTGAGGGGCTCCCCCGGCTCACAACACGGGGACCGTCTGACACAGGATCTGAGAAAGGGGCTCTGTCGCCAGCGGCTGCCCACGCGGCCTGCAGCACGAGCTGCTCCGGGCTCGGAGGGGCCTGAACACTGAGGCAGCCCCCATCTGAACTTGGTGTTTTCCCCTCTCGGCACAGTGTCTCTGTGGCCTCCCTCTCTTCAGCACAGGCTTGGTTTCAGAGGGGTCTTATTTTGCAAATGAATCAGTAGGACTTTTCCCAGTGAGCTCTTTATGGATGGAATTGCGTGCCATTCTTCAAAGCAATGGGGCGTGATCACTATCAGGGGACAACAGGCTGAGCTCCAGAAACCAAAAGGAACTCTGGAGAACCCCTTACCCCACAAGCCTCCCAGCGAAGGTGTGTCTGCACCCCGAGTCTGCACACGCCCCAGCCCAGCGCCAGCTACGGTCAGGCGTCAGCCAATGCCTGGGTTCTTGGAATCACCAGTGAAGGAGGTGGAAGCAGCGGAAAATCACTCTGCTTGCCCTCTGAGGTGCCCGGCGGGATTTTTCCTCACTGACCCTGTAAATTAACTGGCTCACACCTTGAGCGTGTGCTTTCTCCCCGTGATTCAGTTCACAGCGAACATCAGCCAGTGCTCAAGATGAAAACTCCCAGAGCAGATTCGGTCCATCCCACCCAAGGCAGGGAGCCCGCCAGAGCCCGGCTCTCAGGAGGGTGGCGTGGATCCGGGTCCATTCTCCCTCCTCCCTAGAACCACCAACTCCGCCTCTTACAAAGCAGCCAACGGTCGGGGGAGGGGCCTCTGGAGGAGAGCAGTGGGCTCCCCACCATCCATTCATGATGACAACCATCTCTTCCTCCAGATCAAAGGTCGGTTCCAGAGATTTGGTCCATGTTCTACATAGAGAAGCCTCTATCCCATGATAGTATGATTTCTCCAGCACAGAATCCTGGGTGCCAGGCAACACAGCATAAAGCAAAACACGAAGCTGAATGCAGAATGGAGTGATGGTGACACAGCATGTCCCCCCCTGCCACCTCATCACTCACAGAGGCCCGGAAGGCCAAGAAAGGACAGCGGCTACGTCTTCGCAGGGAGGTGGAAGCAGGTGGGCATCTCTGTGCCTTTTTTCCAAAAACGCAGTTTGAAAACAAAAACAAGAGCAAAAAACAGGAGCTTTTAGAGACCCTGTGTCAATTATATTAAAAAATTCAAAGGGTTTTCTCTTCCACACAGGAAAGCAGAAGCAGTTGTTGGCTGTCATCTCATCGCTTCTTTCAAAGCCAGCAAGAGTCACTTCTGAAATGACAAGTCCTTTTGTATTTCCCAAAGTCTCACTCTGGCTTGCCTCCCTAGTCCATCCTGTCTGGGGAGCCATAATCTCCAAGCCATTTGGAGAGAGTGGGCCAAATCTTTAAAAGGCACCACGCAGGGCCAACTGATCCAGGATTATTTAAACACAGGAAGTAAAAGGAAATTAAAGAGAAAGAAAACAATGTTCTGACTGGAAGTTCAGTTTTACGGTGAGAGAAAGTTTGAGCAGAATTCAGTCCTCCTACTTTTTGCTAAGGAACTGTTGGCAATAATTCCCTTGCGAGGAGAACAGCTAGTTTTCGACTCTCTCCTGACTCCTTCACTTCAAATGCAGAAATATTTACCATTACAATGGGAAAACAGCCCAATGGAAGTCATCACGCTACAGGCGCCCCTGTGCACAGAAGAAAGTTTCCCTGATAGACGCACACGTGGGTTTCCAGACTTCTCTTTAATCAGGTAAGGGGCTATCCCTAATTTTACGGAAGCGATGTCGCTCTGGTGGGTACAACTTGACAGCTACAGGAAAACCTGATGCTCCTGTGTGTGACTCGATGCCCGTGCGCACAGACCCGAGACAGCTACGGTTCCTACTCCCAATCGGCCACATCAGCTGAAGCTGAAGACACCAATGTCTTGTTCCAACCAAGAAAACACAGCCCGCCAACTGCAGTGAGACAAAGGGAGGGAGCTGACATTTCACAAACACTCAAGCTGGGTTTCTTTTGCTGTGTAAGCTCCTGCGCTCCTGACCTAGCTGAACAGTGTACTTCCAGGTGGATGATGGATGGGAGGAACCTTTGATGTCCCTCTCAGCGTTCATTATTAGAGGGAGAACCAGAAAGGTCTATTTCATTTTAAATAACACGGACAGCTGCCGTTAACGATTCCCTCTGAGATTTGTCATCAATGTTTATATTTAGTCGCCTCAGGAAGAATCGTGGGAGTTGATATCCTGTTACATTTCTTTTTTCTTTTTGGTAAAGTATGAAGAAGGAAAAAGGTGTTGATAGTTTTTTTTTTCCTTTAAGCAAAATCCAAGTCAGAACATTGAGAACAATCTAAAACAGAAGGCTCGTCTAACCTAATCAGATGTATATTGCCAGAAATAGGTCAGCCACCACACGCAAACTCCGTCCGCACGAGTCGGACGTGTGCACTGACGGTCCTGCCAGGCCAAGAACGGGGCAGCAAATGGTTCTTTTACATTAAAGGTAGGGTCTCAGGGCCACGCAGGGGATGAAGCTACGAGGCTGGCCTCATGAATGTCAGGGTCCAGTTAGCGGAGCCAGCGAGTCAGGAGTGCTATGGGTTCCTACTGTGAGGTCAGGACCCACATGGGGTCCTGGATGAAACATAAGTCAAACACGGCTACTGACCTGTGAGAGCGCACAGGCTGGCGAGGGAGAGGCACAAAACCAGAGTGCCAGACAATGCGATGTGTGGTTTATCAGGTGCATGTGCCAATCTGCAGGAAGACAAGAGGAGTGGCAAATCACTCTGGTTTGGGGGATGGAGTGTGATGGGGGGAGGGGACGGACCAGCCGGCCACCTGGATATGGAATCAACAGGCCTTACATCTCATCCCGAGGCAACTCGCCAGGGCCTGTCACCCACGTGACGCACACTCACCGTCCTGGCTCCCTGCTCCCTTCTTGTCCTATAACCCCCTCTCACGTGCAGCAGAGGGGTTGTTATAAAGCACAAATCAGAAGCCATGCTCCTGCTCAGGACTCTCCAAAGCCTTGACATAGCACTCAGAATGAAAGCCAAACTTCTTGCTGTGGTCCCCAACCTCGCCCATGGCAAACGCCTCCTTCCTCTGACCCGCTGTGTCCCAGCCACCAGGACCTTCTGTCCCTCCAGGGCTTCCGGTCCATCCTTGTTTCAGTTTCTCTGCCTCTGCTGTTCCCTCTGCCAGCACTCAGCCCGGAGGCTTGACTGAATCAAACGCCCGCTCCGGCCCCCTCGGAGGGACAGACCTGCCCTGAGCACTCAGTCTGAGCAAGCCGTCCCCACCATGATGTGCTGCTTCGTTTTCTTCCTAGGGCTCTCCTACATGAAATCACCTCGTTTATGCACTTACTCTGTGTTTTTGCCTCTCCCCCTAGAATGTGATCCCCACAAGGGAAGGAGAACGGACAGCTGAATGCCTAGAAAAGTGCTGGGTTAAATATTTGTCGACTGGAAGAACAAACGGAGCTTAAACAGGGACCCTGAAGAATCAAGTACCCTGGAGGGCACCCCGGCATCTCCCAGGTCTTCCGAGCCAGCAGGTGGTCCACCTTTCCAGTACATGCCCGGGAACTCAGGCGCACAGGCTCCTCTCAGAGCTTGAGACCCCAACAGCACGGCTCCTGACGGCCACTTTTCTCACTCTCCATTTAAGTCCCAAGCATACGGACGACTTCTCAAACTCTCCTTGTACTTGTAGTTACAGGTGAAGTAAACCGGACAGGGTTTACTCAACACTTTCAGTCTAATGAGATGAGTAAATTATTAGCAGTGTCCCAGTTAGGACGCCTCCCATTGTGACTACAGATCGACACCCAGGTATTCCACAGAGGCACACTGACTCCATTGACGCAGGCTTCTTTGAGCCCTACTGCATTACGCTGAGTGAAATGTCCAACGAAACATTATATGCCCAATGAAACATGGCTTGTGAATTACAGGGACAAACGTTGCTTTTAAAAACTGGAGAGTTTGGATTTCACGAGGCTAATAATTGCTGGATGGCGTCACTTGAGGTTTCAAAGCTCCTCCAGGGAAGAAATTAAAGAAGAAAATGGCACGTTGTCCATCTCCACTTCACTGGGGTAGAAATATCACTTTGATAGTTGAACGAATTGACAAATACGTCAACAATGAAAGGAACAAATTGAGACTGGCACAAAATGCACACACGATTTACGTTTCTCATTAGGAGAATGTGGACTCTTGGTAGAATTTGATTATTTACCAAAAGAGACAGCTAAGAATCAAAATGACACAGAGAACATTTCTGGCCCCCATATTATCTGAGCATAAGTAGCTCCACCCTAGACGCTTACTGTCCCTTACTCACCACACAGCAGAACTGAGCACCAAGATGTACCTGGACCCAACTCTACCGATAAATGGCTAGAGTACAAAATTGCTTTGTTTCAAAGGAGATATACCCTGTATCTTGAAATCTAGTGATTAAGTGTTAAATAGCTCTGTCCATTTTGTCCCCCATAAGGTGACTTCATATTATCCATTTTAAACTTAGGAAAACCTTATTTTGAATGTGAGCGTAGGGTGATAGCATTACAGATATCCCCCAAAATTAAAATATTAAAGTTTGGCCAAAGAAAACAAAGAGAAATTAATACAGGAACTGGCAAATGTTTGGAACTTTATAACTGATGAGCAACAGAGAAAGACAACTCCTTCCTTCTCAGTGAATAGGTCGTTTGGCCCCTGGCTACCTTGTCACTGGGAAAAATGGAAAACCTAGAAAACAAAAGTCCTCAGGGACATCCATGAGCAAAGAGCAGACCTGAAATTTCAACGCGGCTTCTCTCTCACTCTCCATTCTAACAGCCTTAATGTCTATGGTATTTTATTGCAAATTACCTCAGTTCTTTTTTTTTATTTTTTATTTATTTATTTATTTAAAGATTTTATTTTTTCCCTTTTCCTCCCCAAAGCCCCCCGGTACATAGTTGTATATTCTTCGTTGTGGGTCCTTCTAGTTGTGGCATGTGGGATGCTGCCTCAGCATGGTTTGATGAGCAGTGTCATGTCCGTGCCCAGGATTCGAACCAAGGAAACACTGGGCCGCCTGCAGCGGAGCGCGCAAACTTAACCGCTCAGCCATGGGGCCAGCCCCTACCTCAGTTCTTTTTGAATGTGGACAGAAGAATAATTATAAATACACAAATAGAGACAACCCAACAGACTAGCAAAGTCATTCCTAACCCTGAGGTAGTCCCAGAGCAAACATGTAAATTAGGGGCATAATCAACGTGCTCCCCCTTAGGTGACCCCAGGGAGGGAAGCCTCAGAGGAGACCCTTCCGTGGGAGCATGACAATATACACACGGAGTGAGGCAGCCATGCCAATTGGCCCGCACAGGACCTGGCCCCTGGCCCCAGGGGCCAGATGACCCTCCCCTCTCTCCATCGGGCCCTCTCTGGGCCCCACACTGCACGCTGTCATAGAACTTCTGGGAAGTCCTTGCCACACGCCAAGACTTGTCCCATCTCTGTGGCTTCGTCCAGGGTTCTTCATCCTGCAATGCCCTCTGCATTCTCCACGTAGATACGATCCTTGAAATCCAAGTCAAGTCAGCTTCTCGGGGAGCCTCTTGCTGTTTATTTTTTGTCTCTGTCCCGGTAGTGTCCAGCTTCAGCAAACCCCATTCCTCCGACTGACGGGACCGACTGTCCACTCCGCTATAGCATGCGCACACAATGGCCCCGACCTTCTTGGAGCTGAGAGCCTCATAACCATGCGTCAAAAATCAGTCCAGTTATAACATGAACTTGAAAAGTGCTGTAAAGATAAGATACAGGGGGCTGGCCCTGTGGCGTAGTGGTTAAGTCCACATACTCTGCTTCAGTGGCCCGGGTTTGCGGGTTCAGTTCCCAGGAGCAGACCTACATACTACTCATCAAGCCATGCTACGGGGGCATCCCACTGACAAAATAGAGTAAGACTGGCACAGATGTTAGCTCAGGACTAATCTTCCTCACCAAAAAAAGAGAAAAGACACAGGGACCAGAAAAACAGCTAACATCTTTGGTCAGGACTCCAGAATAAAGAAGACTTGAAGTCAGGCCATAGCATGCTTGTGAGCAAGACCTAAACCTTTCAGATGCCACGGAGAGTCTGGGGTCTTCTGTCACTGCAGCCTAACTTGTCTATGCTGACTATTCTGACACCAGAATCGCTGAGGGTCTCTATGCCAGAACATGGGGCAGGAAGACGGGAGAATAAGTGTACAAGTTCCTCCTGCAGATCCTGTACATACACACAGAACTAGCTTCTGGAACGTACTGGAGCTGCTGGTTGAGATCAGTCTGGGTTCTCACATGGATACACAATCAACGCACACACACAAGCCCGCACAGGCGTTTTCCCACATAATTATTTAAGAATTCTAGTTAAATATTGTTCTTTTTATGTTCTTGGCTCCCGGCCGATTTCTTGATATAATCTGAACAAAAATTATTTTTTGGCAAGGCCTACTAACCTGAAGTTTCTGTTACCTTAATTCATAATCATTCTGTGTCTCATTTTCCAGCCTAGAATGGATATTCATCTACTTATCAACATTTCATTTGCTGAGTGAACAAAGCCTTCAGGCGCATAACCAATTCCCCTAGAAGCACAAATAAATGCTCACTTCCCAGCTGCTCCACACTCAATGCAGAGTTTTGAGATGATACCGTGAGACACTCAAAGTCCGATGAGCCAACAAATATGGGTCCCAGAGAGGGCAGGCAGAACAGCACCTTCACGTGCCATTTTCTTAATAATCGATGGGGTCATTTTTGACAGTCAGCAGAGGAGTAAATCCGACAGCATTAGGCCACAGTTGGATGATCTCAAATATTTAGGATTCTTTAATTCCTTGTGCTACTTTGGTTTTTTAAAAAAGGGCTAAATGTACAACTGGGTAAATTTCATTTAAGATGCCACCTTCACATGTGGCCAGAACTGCCATGCAGAATTTTAAAATAGAGACCTTTCATTCATGAATTCAACTGCTGTCCCCAGTCCGGCTGCCACTGCCTGGGTGATTTGGAGGAAGTCCCTTCCGAGCCAAGAAGGGAACCAGAGAAGGGGCCGTATGTGTCACGTGCCCTCCCAGCCCATCTTCCCCGCCGGAGCAGAGCAGGTGGTCTAAATCAGACCACCACGTCTTCACACTGATGGCTCTCCCGGGAAGTTACAGCTCACCATTCTTCAGGCCCAGAATCCAGGACTGGCAGTAACCCATAATCCTGTCACAATGTCACCATTGCCAGCACACTCACAGACGGTGGGCTAGGCCCTTTGAAATAGGAGTTTTATGAGCTCCAGACCCTTGGATTAAGTGCCCAGGCTTCAGCATGCACCTCGCCCTCCACTACAGCCCTGGGCAAGAAAAGGAGCCACTAGCCCTTGAGAAACAGCTCATCCGGGAGTCCTCTCAAGCGAGGGCTGGCACCTCAGAGCCCCACACGCTGGGTCTCTGGTCCGTCAGGATGCAAGCTTCTCCTTCTCACCTTGAAGATGTCCTGCACCACAAGTGGTCATAAAAAGGCAGCAAACAGATGGATCTACAAGACCTTCCACCAGCTACTTCCAGTTTCTCAGCTTCCCACTCCTAGCACAGGGCAAGGAATCAACAAAGGTGTTTAACATCTCGGAAGAAGGAGCTTCTGCTGTGGAATGAGGTTATTCACCCTCCTTCTCATTTGCCGGCTTCCAAGCCAGTTTCTAAGATTCGCAATCCGACCTCCTTCCCCAGCTCCAGTTTATCTTGAATAAATAAATAGGCACATAAGTGAATGAAACCAAGTAATCTTTTCCTGACAGTTTTGTCAAACAAAGGGAATCTCATTTTTTGGCTACTTCACAACTCCCCATATTGGTCAATATTAGGCCATAAAATTGTTTTCTTTGTCACTGGAGTCATTTATCTCTCCCCTGAGCCTACACAGCTGCAGAAAAGTTCAATGAAAGTAATCACAATGACTAGCGTTGATTGGGATCAAGCTCATTGCTGCATTTTGTGCTGAGCACTCACTTCACCTCTGTGAAATTGCAACCAACTGTGATACTTCCCAGCACCGAGATTTATTCCTTAGAAATAGTGGGAAAATGCCCAGAACAGCCCTGCAGCGACAGTCACTCACTGGCGTGCATGTGTCTAGTGCTCATCCTCCATCATGCTAAGCTAGCGAGCGAGCCCACGGTGGAGCACGGGATGGTGTCCTCCAGGTGGAGACGGATGTACCTGGGTTTTATCTCAAGGCTCCTCACAGCGGAGGGCACCAGGCTGCTGCCACCTGCTGCTGCCATCTGATGGACACGTTACTGTCTGTTCCATGGAAGACGTAACAAGGCACCTTAGGGTTCACACTCTAAAACTGTCATCACGCAGCTTTGGCCAATGTGCTCCTGACTGGGCCGAACATTAGATAAGACAATTTGTACCTCAAAATGCAGCACTTCATAAGTAAACAGAATTAGACGTCAACCAAAAGGGCCCAGAAACTATCATTTGTTTCAAGGCATCCTCTAAATTCTTGGTCCAGCAAGTACTTTATGATGAATAACAATACAAGTCATCACAGAACCAGATCTAGAAAATCCAAAATACCATCCCATGGAGAGACCTGACAGATGGACCCCGAGCCTCTCTTTATTCATTCAAGATGGCGACTTCCTTATGTAGCAAACAGGGGAGTGTTGGCAGGCGGCCTACGACTGGAAGGCTCTAGTTGTGGGCAACTCATCTATGTGTTCACATAAAGCCACCTCCTGGATGTCACCCCTGCTGGTTTCTGTGACCTCTGGGCCAGATGAGTCTCCTTCCCTATCCCCTTGCCATCCTCCAAATGGTTGGCCCCCTTCCTATGCTGGCTCCCTTTCTTTCCCCCAGAGCCGCATGTCGGGATGACTTGCATCGTCCAGTCGGGTGGTATATTTTAGTCTCCCGTTCTATTTAAGGTTTTAAATGATGGGATTACGCTTACCTGGGTTATTTAATTATGTCAAAGAGGCTTTCTGGGAATTATGATTTCTTAATTAACTCATCCTCTTAAACTCTGTAATACTCTTTATATTCATAAAATGAACTCGGAAGCAATGAGACGGCATTTAAAATCTTAAATCAAATGACTCTTTAAAGGTGCAACTGATTCAGAGGGCTCTTCCCTCCCAATACTCTAGACTGGTTGCTCTACACGGGGTACTGAACTCATTGCTCTGATCCAGCCCACGGAGGGGCCCTTCTCAAATTCTCCATCAGAAAATAAATCCTTCTAAGCGACATGATGCCCAGCAATGCCTGGGAGAGACCTGAGCTTGAGGAAAAACCAGAATGGCCCTGTCACAGATATGGGGAAAGGCCGGGAGCAGGCAGAACGCACGTGCCAGGCTTTGGTTTGGATCCTCTGCAAAGTCCTGTAATCTCTCTCGCAAATTCAGCACGGCCCGATTTTTATCTAGATCCAAGAGTTCCACCTCTTCTCAGAGATTCTGATGTTTAAAAACAATCATGTAAAATCTTTTCATCAAGTCCATAACAAGACCAACAATATTTATTTAACTATGAAATATTTCAAACCTACAAAGAAGTGCAAGAAATAATCGTACACGCACACACTCCATCTAAATCTAACAAACGAGGACACTCACCCTAATGGCTCTCGACCTTCAGGAACAGTCACAGTTACAGAGGAAGCCGGCTTTGCCCACCCTCCTCCATTCACAGCTTTAGCCACTATCTGGAAATGGGTTTGTGTGTCCTCTCTCTTCAGGTTTATGTTTTTATTCTGTATGAACACATAAACAAAATACAGTATTTGAGGGTATTTTTAAACATCATATAAATGGTACCATTTAGTCAATATCACTCTACAGTTTTAGACACGATTATGTTAAAGATTTATCCACGGGGATATGTATATGTGAACAGCTTATCATAGAATCACACTGTTTGAATATGCCACAATTTACATATTTATTCTCTTATCATTGGACATTTTGGTTTTCTTTTGTTTGTTTGTTTTTGCTAAACAACACAGCCGTCATTGTCCTGTGCATTCTCCTTGGGGAAGAGTGCAAGAACGTCTCCAGGGGAAATGCCTGGAAATGCAAACTTACTTAGGACTTCCGTGCACAGAAAATGAAGGATGGGATTTTCCCTAAGATTCTTAGTCTTCCTACGATGTTCACTTGGCCCTAAAGATAGTCTAAAGATTGAAGAATAAACACTTTTTTGGAGAACCATTAGTATAATTAACGTCTCCTTTCAATCCAACTTAAATCTTTGCGTTGGACAAGTGCTGGATATTATTATTAAAAATAAACAGTAATGGTCAATCAGGGAGCAACAGAGTCTGGAAGGCAATGACTGACTCCTCGAGAAAGGGTAGTTAAACCCGGGTCAGAGGACTGGGCCAAGTGGGGGAGGGGCAGGCGTTTGGGTCAAAGAAATAGCAAGAGCAGGTCCTGGAGCCCAGCGGCGGCCTGGCCCATTCTCTGGTTCCCATTCTTCTGTCTTCATGGCAAGAAAACCAACCTCCTCATTCTCCCACTTCACTCTTGCTCCAGTCTTATTTACCACCCCCTACTCTGCCAAGACACTGTGCTCCTTTGAGGTTTTTAGGTGTAAGAAAAGCATTTTTGCTGGTTTTAAACCCTTGATTTTCTTCTCCTCAACCTTTTCCCAATCTCCTTCCTTAAAGTATCTTGATAGCTTGAGCTTTTAAAAGTGTTTGAAGCCAAGTCTGTAGAAAATGAATAGTTGAACAGTTGGGCTACACAATGGCTGATATTTCTCTCATTGGTCAAGCCAAAAAGGCAAAGCTCACCCATCCTTTTCTTGTGGACAGCTAGAGGCAATCTCAACAATTCAAATCTCTGCTTGTCCCTGGCTTCTCTGCAAGCCCATCACCTCCTGCCCAGCCCTGCAATGGAAACCTTGTGGAAGATCCCAGTGAGGAGCAGGAGTCCTCGGGTATCTGCCCAGTTAATAAGAAACTGTAAACGCTACTGCGAAATAACCAAACTAATTAACCTCCTGCAGCTTGAGAAAACTAAAAACTCCAGGGCAGAAAGTCACACATTTCAAAATCACCAGAGGAAGGAAGGAAGGAAGCGCCATTTCTATCTTCACAGCAGTGCAAATCATTGGTGCGGCACGAGTTTAGAAAGTAGAAAAAAGTACACACAGTAAAGGAAAAATCATAGCTCAAAGACACAGAAATCTCAAAGATCACAAAGGTCACTGAACGGGATGGCGACCTTCCCAAACAGGGAGGATGATGCAACCTGGTAGCCTAAGGGGATGCCCTCCGGGAGAGGGCTTGGAAAATGGGCACGTGCCAGACTCTTGATTACAAACATTGAAGGAATTTCAGGACTAGACCCAGGGACTATCTGTACATCATCATCATCATCATCATCATCATCATCAGTATCATGATCATCACCATCATTATCTTCATCATTATCATCTTCACCATTATCACCATCAGCATCATTATCATCATGTTCATCATCATTTTCTTCATCATCACCATCATCATCATCTTCAACATCATCATTATCTTTATCATCTTATTTATCATCACCACCACTATCATCATCATCTTCACCACCATCATCATCATCGTTACCATTATTTTCATCATCATCATCAATATCATCTTCATCTTCCTCATCATCACCGACCTCTTCATCACCATCCCCTGACAATGTACTCCATGAGCCACACTCAAGAAAATAACTCTTTAGGCTCTCAGGCATCCCTGATGTGATTGCCTGCACTACCCTACTTTACAGTGAAGACCCAGCCACTCAGAGAGAAACGGCAACTTGTTCAGGGCCATCCTGGACAAAAAGAGAGAAGTCAGGCCTGTCTTTCTCAAGCCTTGCTGTGAGCCCCATGGAAAGAAGTGTGGCTGTTCCTGATCAGCCAGACTGAGGCCAAAATCTGACTGTCTACCCACCCAGACTGCCCGTCCCCACCACTCCGCATGTGAGTGGATGTGCCTCTACTGGCTGCTGTTTGCACAGAAGAGAGACAGGAAGGGAAGAGAGACCCCTTCCTGTAAGGGCCAGTGGCGAGAGCAGGGCAGACAGGCCCCAGGACCTCAGGGGCTCTCAGCCCATTCTCAACGACTTGGGCAATGCTTGCAGGGCGGCCTCTGCAGCACGACCTGGAGATTCTACACTCACGACCTCCCCCACTTTGGGTTGAAAAGTAGTGGGTCCCTATAAGCACAGAAAACTGGATGTGGGAGGTTCTGGCTCCCTCCATCAAACACTTAGTGAGGACCTACTGTGCACAAAGGATTGGCACTGACTGAAGGAGACTGAAAGAGGCCCATGAAAAGACCTTCCCGGAAGGGGACAAAAGAATCTGAAGAAGACCACGTGCTGTGCTGGGGAACAGGCTCTAGGAGGCAATAGGCCACTGGGGAAAATTGGCGCAATAATCAGATTTAATGACAATGTTGTTGTTGGTGGAGGAGGAAGAGGAGGAAACATACCTACCACGTGCTAGGCACAGTGCCATGTTTTACACACACATCTCACTTCATTCTCAAAATACCCTGTGAGTGAGGCAGATTCTGCTGCCATTATACAGATAAGAAAAGCAAGGCTGAGCGGGCGGATGTGACTCGCCGGGTCCGCACAGCAGAAGGTGGGCAGTCAGGGTTGTGTGGATTCAGACGGAGACGGGGGGAAGGCACCCTAAAAAGGAGAAGCTCCCAGCAAGCTGAGGTTACAAGAATGCTTCTTCTGTGATGATGTCAAAAATGAGCTGGATCACGAGGAAAAGGCTGAGATGCTCACCGGCTGGGAAGTGGATTAAGGGGTAACCGTGGTGGGGGTGGGGATAGTGTTTCTGTTTTCATCATAAAACCAAGTAAATCAGAGCCACCTGTCAACAGACACTTGCATTGACCTCAGGGATTCTAATCGGACCAGAGAAGTGAGACAGTGATGGGGGGCAACCAGCTCTCCCAAAGGTCGCTCTTCAAACAGTCACCACAGCCGGGACCTGAGGCCACAATTCTTCACAGTTTACTGCAAATGGCTGCCGGGACCTGCCCTCTGGCTCCTGGCCTGTGAGGCTCAGGCAACACCCGCTGTGTGCTCTCTCTCCAAAAGCTGAACTCTGAGCCTCTCTCTGCACTCAGGAAACTCTTGACACTCTGCACGACTTAGCGATCCCGTCTCGGTTTGAATTTTCGTCACGCGCCTTGATTGAAACCTGAGTTATGCATTCAAAGGACTTTGTTAATTCTCTTATTAGGAACAACTGCAGGTGCAATGAGGGTCCCACTGGGGCCAACTCTGGGCGGACAGACCATCTTGCCCATGGAAGGCCCGGCAGAATAACTGGCGAGCAGGCATCCCAACCAGGTGTGATGTATTCACAAAAGCCACACTTTGTGCACCACAAAAAAAGGGGCAATTAAATCTTTAAAATATCAAACCCACTTGCCTAGAATCCTTAAACGCTTCATGTGCGGCTTATTCCCAAGTTTTTGAACAATAGGAATATAATTACCTTTGATCTCCCTTGGGCCAGATACACTGCAACTCTAACCGGTTACATGGAGCGTCGATAAAATGCTGACTTAGGCCCCGCTCACTCCTCCCAAATCACTGGGCCATTAAGCAGAGAATCAATATAAATACACCGGCGTCTGTCCACAGCCATGTGCCCTCTGCTCGCCGCCTTTGTGGAGGCGCGCCCCGAAACAACAGAACCCCAGCGTTACAGGGAATTGTCAGATACGTTTTATCTCATTAGCTCCCTGTAGCAGCATTATCGCTGTCATCGCGCTTATTAATAAGACACGGAATGCCTCCTGCCTCTGTTGGAGGTCTCTGCGATTTTAACGGTGACTGAAGGCTCAGCCAGTTCCTACGCAGTTGCTTCAACCGGGGAGGGTCATCTGGGGGCTTCGTTCAGGCAGGTGACACAGAAAGTCCTCCTTTTCATCCTGGGAGTGCTTTCCTGGGGACTGCAGGGTCTCTTGCCTTTCATGGGCAAGGCAGGTCTCATTTCCACACTAAGGCAGCACCTGTGGGCAGCGTCCCTCATAACCGTTTGGAGCCTCAGAGCACCGGACGGGACTGCATGGGGCCCAGAGGGTGATGCTCCCGCTCAGGGCCTGTGCATCCAGCAGCTGTCTGAGCACCTACTGTGCGCCAGGCACTGGCACAGAGGAGCAAGGAAACAGATGCCCTGTGCCACGGAGCGTCCTTTCTCGTGGAGGAAAACCAACAGATATACAAAGAGGGGAGTTTCTGAGCCTGGGGAGCACCACAAATCCCCAGGAAAGACAGGCCATGGAGAGAGCAGAAGGGAGTGACCAGGCTAAGGACGAACCCGTTCAGACAACTGATACCGAGGAGGTGACACCTGAGAAGACACCAGCTGGGGGAGGTCAGGGGAAGGCCCCTCCAGGCCCAGGCAACAGTGCAGGACAAAGGCTGCGAGGTGTGCACGAGCTGGGGCCACAGGGGGACAGGCAGAGTGGCCAGAGCTGGGGACTCTCTGAGAGGGGCAAGGGGAGGTGGGGAAGGTGTGAGATGGCAGGGCTGTGCCCCCAGGAGGAGGGACGCGGGTCCCACCCCAGAGCAACGAGAAGCCACGGGGGGCTTGGATGGTGACACCAGGCTTTTTCTAATGGCTTAACTGAATCGTAATTCATATACCAAAGTTCACTCATCTCAAATATACAACGTCTTTAGTACATTTACAGAGCTGTGCAACCATCACCACTCTCGATTTCAGAACATTTTCATCACCTCATAAAGAAACCCCAGCCCCATTTTCAGTCTCTCCCCATCTCCCCATACCCTAGTCCCGGCCACCACTAATCCACCTTCTGTCTCTACGGATCTGCCTGTTCTGGGCGTTTCGTATGGATGGAATCGTGTACTGTAGGGTCCACTGTGGCTGCCTTCTTCCACCCAGCATCACGTTTTCAGGTCTAACCGCGTTATAGCACATGTCAGGACTCCACTCCTTCTTATGAGCAAATCATACTCCCTGGCGGGGCTTTCCCACACGTTGCTCACCCGTGCCTCTGCGGACAGGCGCTCGGGCAGTTTCCCCTGGTTGACTGTCATGAATCCTGCTGTTAGGACACTCGCAGACCAGCGTTTGTGCGGACATGCGCTTCATTCTCTTGGGTGGGTATGAGGAGTGGGGCCACTGTCGCACGGTGGCTCCAGGTTCACCCTTATGAAGCTTTAGAATGACCTCTGGCTGCCCCATGGAGACCAGCTCTCCCATGCGGGCGGTGGGCAGGAGGGTCAGACCCCCACCCAGAGGCCCCCGGGAGATGACTGAGTTTTGGTCCAGAGTGGCGAGGAGCCAAGGGTGTGGATTTCAAATGCACTTGGAGGTGATGGGGTTTGCTGTGGTGTGAGGGAAAGGGAGGGCGTGAGGACAACCGGGTCCTCATGTGAGTGCCAGCTGGAACCTGGAGACATGCCCACTGGATCTCCACTCCAGAGCCTCATCTACGAGGGGGACTGAGAGAGAGAGAGTGTGTGTACCCGCACATGAGCATACACACACATACGTGCATACACACACACACACACACACACACATAGCCCCAGATCTGCCCCTGCTGAGTTCCGACCCTGTGGGTCTGTGGGGGTCCTGGAGTCCATGTTCTTTGGCTCATGAAGCTCAGCCAGATGTGGGAGCCACATGTCATCAGACCCTGTCCTCTTTCAAGTGAGGAAACTGATGTTCTCGGGCCACGGAGTGTCGCCAAATCACAGAGCCACCTCCGTCCCTGTAACGTGCTGGGTGAACAAGTTACAGACTCATGAGTAACCTAAGTACCCATGACATTTAGGACACCGCCTGCAGTGGCAGGCGCAGGCTGAGGGAACTCAGTGCAGGTCGCCGGGCAGAGAGGTGGAGCAGGCGTAAGGGCATGTGGCATCCCGAGGCAGGAGCGGGTACTGAAAGGGAGCTCTGGGGATCGTCTGCCTGAGGCCCTCAGCTGTCTCCCGTTCACAACCTGAGGCCGCTCTTCCCCTGCCGTGGGAATCCACTGTGATGTTCAAGAACCGAGTGGCCAGTGGGCGGTCCCCCCCAGCACGGAGCTGACCATGGCAGAAGTGACCCGGAGGCCTGACCTGTCAGGTGGAACCAGCTGGAAGGGAGCTCCATCCAGTGAGAGAGAATGTGAGCCACATGTGCCATCCTAACCACCCAGGTGGGTGTCACGTCAGGAAAAGAAGAAATAAATAGGTGAAACTAATTTTACTAATATGTTTTAGTTAACCCAACACAGGCAAAATATGATCCTTTACACACTGGCTCTGTGCAAAATGTTATTAAAGGATGTTGTACATTCCTTTTTCATACGGAGTCTTGCAAGTCCAGTGTGCACGCACCGGGTCCCTGCGCTGACCAGCGGCCCACGGCCCCGTGCTGGGCAGCCTTCCTGCAGAGTGGTGCTCTCCAGCCTGGAAAGAGGAAGGTTTCAAGCACCCATGCAGGAGACTCAGGCCGTAAAGCGAAAGAGGGAGGCAAGACTGGAGTTTCTCAGAAAATCCAAACCCATCAGTTCCAGGGCCTCCCGGGGAGCTCAAGGCAGGGAGTCTGAGGTTAGGAGAAATGAACGCCAACATCCCCTACAGACTGAGCAGAGACCCTGAGCTGTGCTTTGCCCACGGAAGGTGAGGAACACAGACTTCCGCCCCAGTCCAGTTCCACCACCCATCACTGTGTGACCCTGGGTGGGGATTCAACCTCTCTGAGCCTGGTCCACACATGGAAAGTGGGGCTAACAGCTGGCCCTGCCTCGCAGGCTGGTGAGACTTACCTGGGATTTATGTCGGACACAGCCCACCACGGCAGGGGCTGCATAGGCCTTGCTGTCAGCTCAGAGGAGCTTTCATAAGGAAAGGGATGCGGTGTGCAGAAGTGGTAGCATTGGGAGGGAGGGGATGCTGGACTGGCCGGAGAACGGCTCAGAGGGGCCCTGGGAGGGCGCGGCCTGAGGGCTTCTTGCCCCCCCACCTCGCCCTCCCCTCCCTTGCGAGCCCACCTCTGCCCTGACTGTGGCCTGCACCACCTCCTAAGCCCCAACCCCTGGCCCAGTCTGGCAGCCTGCATCCTGGGGAAGGGCCCCCCAACCTGTGCCTGGGGAAACAATGGAGCAGGCCACTGTCCCACCCTCTCGGGACCCCTGCATTCATCCACTGATTACTGAACCCCCGCCCAGGAGGCCTCTGGGCTCTGGGAGCACCCGCAGAATACAGCAGGCAAGGTGCCTGCCCCTGGGCTTACCCTCCAGGAGACAGTAACCATGGCGACTGCTCCAGTGGGGAAGGTGCAAGGGTCCACAAGCCCCCCTCCCAGGGATGAGAAGGGGCCAGCTGGAGGGCAGATGGCTGTGGAGGGAGTTCCAGGAGGAGGGAACGAGGACTCGGTATGGGTCTTAACAATAGGAGAGACCAGAACAATCCAATGCAAGGGATGTTTGGGAGGCCTGCCCCCTTTAATTCTCCCCCGCACTGAAATCATGGATTGAGCCCCAGCAGAGCGAGGCCCCATGCGGTGAGCTGAACCCAAGCCCCACTGGTTGGCAGCAGACAGGTCTCCTGCAGAGGGAGGGGCCGGGCCAGGATGCCCTGGGCTGCCTTCCCATCCCCCAAGGGTCAGGCTTGCTCATCATCCCTCCTGCTCCTCTTAGCCAGATGTCCCTCCCATCCATCACCTCCCCCTCCCCCAGGATGTGCCTCCCCTACCCCCCATCACCAAGTCCCTCAGGCTGCAGAGGCACAGGTGCTAAAAGGTGGCACTGGAGCTACATGGAATGCGTTTTCACAGCAGGTCTCCCAGGCAGCCCAGAGTTTAATTTTGAGCCACTCTGACCGGGGGCAGTAAACTTTACATCATTCCGCACTCCACCTGAAACATCCACCTGGGCGCGGGCAGAAGTGTGCAGGGGATCTGGAAGCCACAGAAGGAGGCTCCGCTGGCCATGCGGCCTGGAGCAGCTGCCCCTGTTCCCCAGGCCTCCTCCATCCGCACATGGGCTGACAGGCACCGGCCACCGGGGCGGCCCCTGCATAGGATCCTCCTCACAGCCGTGATGCGCTGCTCTCCCCCTTTAGCCAGCTGAGAGCTGCAGGCGCCGTGTCCCACCCCCTCGTGTGGTTATCTGGAGACCTGTGTGTGGAAACGGCGGCTGCGGGGTCTCTCTAAGCCGGAGCCTGGGAGCTGTCCTTACAGCCGCAACCCTGCAATGTGGAAACGGAGGGTTGACACCCTGGATTTGCCCAATGCTCAGGAAAGAGGACCTCGCCACCCCCCAGGTGTGTGCACGCAAACATGCGAGAGTGACCGAAGCTTCAGCACACCGATGTCTGTTTCCTTCTCTCTCAGAGTTGCTGAAACGCCTCTAAAAATAGTTCCCTGCTCTCCAGGCAGCCAACGCCAGGTGGGACTCCTTGGAGCGAGGAGCACCGTACTGCACAAACAAACGTCTGGTGTGGTCCAAAAATACAGACTCCGTCCCCCCACCCCCCCCCGTGCCAGGGTGGGGTGGGGGTGGGGGAGGCTGAGGCTTTGTTTGAGGCTAACACTCTAAGAGGACCGCCTCAGACCTCAAAGGGGGCTCAGGAGAAGCCACAGCGACGGGCATGAACATTGCAGCCTTGTCCCGAAATAGTTGGGCAGACTGAGAACACAGGGCGAGGCCCAGGAAGCCCAGGGGCCACCGTGGGCGGGGAGAGTAACACCCAGGAAGAAGGTGGATTTCTTACCACAAGATGTGAAGGCCCAGAGCCAGGTGCTCCCACCCAAGGGTGGTGGCAAGTCCAAGTCTCTAAATTAGCTGAGGCCGGGGTCCTGTGCCATTAAAAGAACCGAGACTGACCCCCAGCCCACCCCTGGCATGGGGAAGCAGGGCTGGTAGCATTTGCTGCTCGGGCCTGGAGGGTCTGCAGCCCGGGTGGGTGAAGCTGGGACACAGGGGAGGGTGACGGGACTCACCAAGCATCCCTCACCGCCAATGGGAAGCGGGAAGGAGGCCCCATGGGTGGTACCCACCACGCGCGTGGCTCGGGACGGGCAGCTCTCACTGCTATGGGAGCGTGTGACCCCACGCGGTGGCCTGGGTGGCTCTGGACTCTCGCACTTGCCCAAGGCAGAGGGGGGAGCATGGCTGTGGGCGGAACCCTGCCCCGTGGGCTAGCATCACAGAGGTTTCCTGGATTCTTTAGGGACCCAGCGGGATCTGGCAGGCTCTGAACCCATCACCGGGGGCATCTTGACATCCAGAAGGAAAAGCTGTTTTGCCCAGGAAGTCTGGTGTCTTTCTCCGCCACCATCTGACAGCAGATTTACATCTTCTGGGCTTTCTCAGTGAACCCTAAGACAAGCCTATGCCCCACAGGCTCTGTGTTATCATCCAGGACCAGCCTCTCCCCATTAGGAAAGAGCTTTTCGGGGCCAACTTGTGCCTGGCCCCGTTCTTGGCACTGCAGAGTCGCTGCAGGAGATCGGGCAGATAGCAGCCCCTTCTCTTCCTTCCCACAGCCTCACCTCTCTTGGAAGGGTTTATTCACGCTCTCAACGAAGGCTTGTCGAGGGCTCCCGGTGCCACGCCCCGTCCAGTGCCAAGGGCGATAGCAAGGGCTTACAGTCTCAGGGGAGGAGGGAAATAATTAGGCGAGAGAACTCAGGCGGGGATTAGTGCTATAAGAAACTAAAACGGGTGACAGAGGACCTGGTCTCGTCTGGGTCAGGTGGTTGGGACGGGGGATGGGCATGGGCTGAGACACGAATGATGAGGGCCAGCCAGGGCCAGATCAGGCACAGGGAGGAGCCGACGCACAGCCCTGACGGGCACAAGCTGGACAAGTGTGAGGAATAGACAGGATGATGTGGCTGGCACACAAAGACTGCAGGGAAGCATGCCAGGGCCAGGCCAGATGGTGAAGATTCTGGAGTGTTTGCTAAGCACAGCGGGGCTGGGCAGAGCCCAGGGTAACATGATTTGATCCACGCTTTCTAAAATACCCTCTGACCACTACAGAGAATGAACTCGGGGGACAAGAAGGGACATGCTGAGCGGAGTGTGGTCATCCCAGGGGAGAGGAAGGCGAAGAGGAGGATGGCCATGGAGATGCTGCAGAAGTGGCCCCAGCAGGACATGCCAAGGACTAAGTGTGGGAGGAGATGGTGGGGACAGTGAGCCCCCGGACAGAGCCCTCCCCACGGCCACTCTGGCAGAGGTCTCTCCCACTGCAAGGGTTGGGAGGCTACAGGGAAATCGGTCCTCATGCTGGTGTTGGTGAGAGGACAATCATGCATCATCTGACAACGTCCACCAAGAGGTCAGACGGATGCACCCTCTGACCCTGTGACTCCACCTGGGGAACTCACGCTACAGACATGCTCGCACGTGCAGGTGACTCTCTGGAGGGTTATTTCTACTGGAAACTGGAAATAACTCCACTCTCTCTCTCTCTCGGGAACTGTTCCAACCACGTACAGAACATCCACGGAATAGGAAACCAGGCGGCTTTTAAGAAGAGTAAGACGTAATTCTATGAATGGCCAGGGAACTTCGATCAATAACTAATCTTACGTGAAAAAAGTAAAAGATTCACAAGATGGTGCATATGTTACGGCCCCGTTTGTGGGAATGGGGGGCATGCTGCTAGAGCACATTTGTGCCACTCCAGCAGGGCTGCAGTGCAACCTCACGGATCCCAGGACTGGCAGGTGCTGCTGTGCAGAAGGCAGGCGGGCGAGGCTGAGCCATCCGGGCATTCCTCCTGAAGGGCCTGCAGCTAAGGCTTGAATCTGATTCAACCGAGCACAGCTCACTCTGGGGACAATCAGTCAAAAGTGACCAGCCAGGGTCTGTGGAACGTGAGTAGATAATTTCCAGGAGGCGAGCACACGCTTGACCTTCTGATGCCTTAGGAAGAACTATCGTTAGAAGAGAGAGTGGAAGGGGCCTGCCCTGTGGTGTACTGGTTGAGATCAGCGCCTTGCACTTCAGAGGCCCAGGTTCGCAGGTTCTGATCCTGGGTGCAGGCCCACGCCGCTCGTTAGGCCATGCTGTGGCAGCGACCCATGTACAAAACAGAGGAAGACTGGCAGAGACGTTAGCTCAGAGTGAATCTTCCTTACCAAAAAGAAAAAAGAGAGAGAGTGGATGAGAGGCCAAGAGCCGAGAGCAGGACAGAGAAAGCGTGGACTCACTTCTCATGATTAAATCCTGCAGCAAGGGGCCCAGAACCAACTGCCACCTGCGAATGGCCCCAGGGCACAAGGAGGGCTGTGTGAATGGGGAGCCAGGGAATCAGAGCATCCACTCCCCCAGCTCCACGTACGCACAGAGTTTGGGGAACAGCACACTGCAAGACATACAGATGCAGAGTGAACCAGATGCAAAAGGCACGTGAACATTCTGTTACTTAGAAAGTACAGTGGACATGCGATCCTCACCTGCACGTCACAGAAGAGACTGCTGTCCTCCCTGAGCAAACTGCTGTTGGAATGAGCCATTTTATAACAAGTCATGCAAGTGAAGCCCCACCCCCGCTCCCCGCCCCGCTCCCCACGGGACCCTGTGACCTTTCTCTCTAGCCTTCTAAAGAAGCTCTACCACACACAAAGCACAAAGGTACCACCAAGTCCCCTACTTCCCACAAGCCGGGTCCTAACACGCATCGTTTCACGAATTGGCTTTTTTCATGTAAGATTACTTATCAATCAAAGTTCCATGACTCTTCGCAGAGTTGCACCCCATCCTTTCCAAAGGCTGTAGAGGTTTCCTGTGCTGGACTTGGTTGAAACAGTTCTCGACTGATAAAGACTGGTGTTGTTTCCAGTTTCCTATTATAAATAATCCTTCAGTGAATCACCCACACACCATATATATATATAGAGAGAGAGAATAAGTCTCTAGAAGTGGAATTGCTGCGTCAAAGGGGGTGTCCATTTTACATCTTGGTGGGTGTTGTCAAATGACCATCCGAAACGCTGACTATAAGTCTCTCACCAACCGCCTGCATGAAGGCCGACTTCCCCACAGCCTCCCAACCCTGGGTACCAGCTTTTTAACCTTTGCCAATCTAATTGGTGAAATGGCAGGTCAGTTGTATTTTGCATTTAAGTGAATGTGAGTACCTTTCAAAATGTTTCTCAACCATCTAAAATCCTTTCTCCATTAACTGCTTGTTCACATAATTTAGCCATGAATTCACATAATTTAGCTCAACACCTCGCCCTTCCCCACCAATTTGAGCTCTTGGTCTTCCTCTCATTGATTTTAAAGAGCTCTTTATTTATTAAGGAAAACTGTCAAACATATTAAAGACATTTTCCCTAGGTTTCTATTTTTTTCCATAAAATTTAAATGGTATGCTTTTGGCAGTCAGGAGCTCTAATTTTTATATAATCAAATGTAACTGTCTTTTCTTATATGGCTTCTGGGCACATGAATTTTTCAGATAAAGTAGGAGACTTCAAAGCAATTATGTCCTGCCTGCAGGCCACTCCAGGCGGTGCCCACGGAACCCAGGGCTGTGCCTCCGCCTCCTGCACCGCGGAACTGCTGGGGGAGAAAGGACGAGACAGCCTGCTCGTGCCTGGTAAAGGCAATCTAAACTCACACCAGTGAAGGCACCCAACAAGAAGTTGTCTGGAAGTGACACGGGGAAGGCAATCCCGGAAACAGCGGTTGCATACATCTCACAGCCACTGCTTCTCGGTCCTTCAGAGGCTTACGGGTTCCCAAGATGAAAAGTCCTAAGAAGGAACATGCCTTGCATTTACCTGAGCCTGCTCACCACCCAAATCCAAATCAATCTTTCCTCCAAGGAAATGAACAACAACTCATTTTGTGCTGCCAAGTGATGTGACCCAGTGTAGCCAGGGCTCCGTCCTGTGGAGTCACACCCCACAGGCAGCAATGGTGGGGGGTCTCCCAGAACGCCTGGGAGCCTTCCGGGTCAAGGAGGAATCTAATTCTGCATGGTGTAAGTTTCATGCTAAGTACATTTTCTTACACTGACTCTTGGAAAAATGGGCATCTACATTATATATTGTGACACCCTCATGCCCCCACCCCATTTGATTAGCCAAAAATCCCATATCCTCCAAACCGGCCAGACGACAACATGATATGCGTTTCCAGGAGCTGCTGAAGCCACACAGCTCATTTAAGAGAGAATCGCATACTTCATCCGAAGAAGCCATTTTTTTCGAAGCAAGCTTCCTGTTATGCATGCAATTTTGGATCAGTGAGCCAATACAGTTCAAAACATGTCACTCATTCATTCGTTCATTCAATATATATTCATGGAAACCTTCCACGAGCTCACTTTGGGCTAAACCCTTCCTAAAACAACTCACTTGCGTGGAGAAGTCTGTGGAAAGCAATGCTTAATTACTTGCCTGAATAAAGATTCCGTGAGGCAAACTCAAGGAGTGACCTCATTCCTTCACTAAATTTGTCACCTAAAGTCAGTGTCTGAAAACAGAAGGGAAAACAGAATCACAACTAGTTCCCCTCAACTTAGTTTCTCTCTAGGATCTGCCTGTATATCGGGAACGGCAATTCCTCATTTCCTGATGGGTCTGGAACGGCGCCACCATCATCTGGGAGAGAGAAGGGTAGGAACGGGCACTGTATCGACGAGGCCAACTGGGTGGGTTCCAGCAGGACAAGGAGACCAGACCCATTGCATTCAGCAGCTGTGATGAGCAGCACAAATTGCATCCAGGTTTTCATACATTTCCCAGCCAAGACTGCTGACGTCATTGCAGGCGGCCCCCCAAAGTCTATGGCCACGGAACACATCACAGAAAGAACCCCTCAAAGAACATTTTAATAAGCCCACAACACGTCTGTAGGCAGAGCACATGATCCAGCCTTCCTAGGGCGCTCACCAGTCACCCCACTGGAACCAGAGCTCCTGGGAGCTCTTCATCTCCTCCAAGGCACTCACGCTCCATCCCTCCACACTCTCCCCCTCCCCCATCCCCATCCTCCAGCCCCAACCCTCACAAAGGCCATTTCCTGCCTGGAATTTCCTCTCACTCCCAAAACACGTGCCTCCCTTTCTGACTCCTCTCAAGAAAGACACATAGTCTTTACTTCTCTTTTTACCCTTTGTCAGAAAAATGAGAAATTTTGAGGCTCTTCTATCTCCAGGTAAGAGAACATTGACAGAATTTAAAACAGCAACTTCACACCAGAAAGGAAAGGACAGCCCTGGATCTGCCTCAGGGCTACGCGAGACAAAATTCGGGGGTGTGGGGCTCCTCTGAACAGCTTCAAGAGATTTTCTACGTGAAAGAGTGTAAAAGCTAAGACTTTCTTTTGCAGCAACCACTTCCTTATGACCCACATGGGATAGTCAAGAATGATGTCACAAGAGCCAATGAAAATACTATCCTGTCTCTGCTGACGGGTGACCCCGTGCCAGGCGTCACGTGAAGCACCTGATGTGCATTATCTCTCCTAACTTCCGTGAGAGCCTAGCGAGAAAGGTGCACCCACAGCTGAGCATGCTGAGGCTCCGGCAGCGACATCTCCAGCCTGGCATTGCAGATGACAAGCAGTGGGGGCCAGGATCACACGGGTGTGACTGTAAGTGTTTCCTCCAAGTTTACAAGGAAAGCTCAACGACAGTCTAAGAGGCTGCTCTCGCATCTCCTTCGCTGACGGCCCCCCAGAGAGCTCCACGTCCCAGAATTCTTCTCACCTATAAATGGCAGCCGTGCAGACCGACAAGCAGCTCGAGTGGCTCACGGCTGGCAACCCTGAGGATGGAGGAACGGAACTCTTCCTGGGAGCTCGGAACTCCCCACGGCTCCTCCTTCGTATTCACTGTGGAGCAGGGCGCTGGGTTAAACAGCACCCCCAGAGTCACATCCACCTGGACACTCCAAATGCACCCTTATTTGGAAATGGGATGTTCATGGATGTCATCAAGTCACAATGAAGTCATACAGATTAGGGTGCGCCCCCATCCAGTGACTGGTGCCCTGTAAGAGGAGGGAAACGTGGCACACAGGGAGAAGCCCAGGTGAGGACAGAGGCAGACAGCCGAGTGATAAGCCCACAAACCCAGAAACGCCAGGTCTTCTGGAGCCATCAGAAAAGCTGGGAGAGGCCGCAAGGATCCTCCCCAGACCTCCGGAGAGCGTGTGGCCCTGCCCACACCTGGATTCCAGCCGTGTGGCCCACAGAACTGTGGGAGAGCAAACATGCGCTGTCTTAAGCCACCGGGTTTGTGGGACTTGGTGTGGCAGCCCTAGGACTCGAATACCATCAGTTTCAGTTTAGCGTCAAACTCCTCTAGGAAGCCTTCCTGGGCCCGCAGCCCGCAGAACCCCCGCATCGGGTTCCCCGATGGCACGGTGCGCAGGGCCCCTCTCCGAGTCTGTCCCTTAGCGTGGGCACTCGGGACACCCCTGAAGGCTAGGATCACATCAGGAGGGACATCCCAGAATCCTACGCAGCACCTCACAAGTTCTCACAGGCACCTGGCAGCCGACGAGGACAGACAGACGGATTTTATCACAGGTAAATGGAATAATTGCTACGTAAAGTTCCAGCTTGCTGGAAACACGTCTGGGATCTCCCCTCAAAGCACTGACACCAGAGCTAAGATTTTCCTGGAATTTCCAGAACAAAGGCTGCATCATGGTTAAGTCGCGAGGATCACCTCTGTCCACCTCAGGACCTTGAGGCCATCATTTCCCCAGCAGGGAAGCGTCAATTGCAATAAGCCTCCTTGAGATGCCCCAGAGATCCACGACAAACACGGTCCACATGTCCTAAAGGCCACCTCCCTCACGTGCTGAGTGGACCCTCCTCTCCACCGAGAGCCTCCCTCAGAGACTGGACCCCCAGTGCCGTCCAAGTGACCCCGAGGACCAGCTCAGGGGTCCACATGAGCTCAGACCCCTTTACTGAAGCTGGTGACGAGACCCACCTGCATCGTGGGCTAGTTCACTAGACTATCACCATCGGGGCACATGGGGCGGCAGGGGCCCCCACAACAGGACAGAAAGGCGACAGAAGCCAAGTGTCAGTGGCTGTGACTTCAGGTAGCTTCACGGGTATGTGTGCATATTATTTTGTATTTGATCGTTTTTTCCTGGTACATGGATTCGCCCACTGAATAGAACTTTCCAGTCAAACTCCAGGCGAGCAGTGAGGGTGTGGGGAGGAGACCTCAGGCTGACGAATGAATGTCAATGAGCTCCAGCAGAGGCCGAGACGAGGCAGGAGGGCTGACCCTGCCGTCCACTCCCGCCAGCAGTCCACAAAGCCAGTGGTCATCCCAAGGGAAAAAAGTTTTGGGGACCTGCATGAGACATGTGGGGAATTCCAGTCAATTCTCAGACGACCCAACGTTGTAAGGGAATCCCCACCCATTCTTGGCACCCTCTTGCCACCGTTATTATGAACATTCGAATCTGGGAGGCAAAGGGCATATCGGGCGACGCGGTGTGGGTAGACAAGCTCAGGCTCCCCAAGCTGCACCCGCAAGATGACCGTGAGGGCCCCCAATGTTCTGGAGCTCAGTTTCCCCACCTGGAAGAATAGATGCTAAGACCCCCTGAGGGCCTGGCTGGGGTCATGAGGGACAATGTACATGAACTCGTAGCACCTTCCCCGTGCACGGAGAGCACCCAACAAGGCTTGTGCATATGCACTCGTCTGCGGGAGAAGCCTCAGGGGCACGCGTGGAG
>NC_060278.1:109285145-109334614 GCF_021613505.1 Equus quagga | reverse complement strand
GAGGAGCCTCAGGGGCACGCGTGGAGGAGCCTCAGGGGCACGCGTGGCCTGCCAACAGCCTTCCCAGCCTCCTCTCTGCAGGGCCAGTGGGAACTCAGCTGGGGTCAGTCCCCTGACGCTGTCACCTCTCTCTCTGAGAGTGAGTGCTCTGTTCTGGGATCCCACCCGGGGTGGCCGCTTCTCATCAGCGGATGAAGGGAGCATACTGTGCGGCTGGCACGATGCCTCGCCTGGAAGGGGCTTGGGGACAAAAGCTGCTCCGTGCACAGCATCATATTGCCTCCCCACACACAGGATCTTAACTACCATGGGGATACACAGGAGGGGCGCTCAGGCGTGGAGGAGGGGGGCTGGGCATGCGCCCCAGGACTCATTCTGAGACTGTGAAGGAGAAGAAAGAATCCCCACTTCTTTCTCTCTCCAGGCAAAGGGGAGGGGGAAGAGGAGGAGGAGCAGGAGGGGGGAGAAGGGGGGAGGAGGAGGGGAAGGAGGAGGTGGGGGGATGGAGGAGGAAGAGGAGGAGAGATGCAGGAGAAGCTCAGGTCTCTGCCGGCCCAGCCTTAGCTCCGGGCTGAGGATGCTGATGCCCCCACCCCTCCCAGGACCACTGTAGAGAAGTGAGGGTCATACCGCGCGCACAGAGCCAGGTGAAATCTCACCTGTGGGATAAACACCCAGCCCTTCTCACTCCTGTGTATTTTTTAATCAGTAAAATGGGAAAGGTAAGGTCTAAGGCCTGCAGAGTGTCTGGACCAGAATCTTGGGTTCCTATCCAGGCTCAACCTCTGACTGGCCATGTAGTCTCAAGCAAGTGACTTGACTTCTCCGTGCCTCAGTTTCCCCATCTGTAAAACAGGGAGATTAATGCTGCTGCTGCCGCTAACACAGCCCTCATTGGTTATGGAGAGGACTGAGTGACACGGGGCTAGCATCTGTGCCTGGCACAGAGCGAGCACTCAACAGCTGCCACTTGAAGGTTATCGCAAGGAAGTCCCCTGTTCATCACAGCATCACGTGACATTTAATGTGGACCCGCATGTGCCAGGCGGGTCCTGAGCAGCAGCAACTCTGTAGGATGACTCCAGCGGGGGGGGGGGGGGGGGTGCTCTGCCATCAAATAATGGCCATGGCTGGAGCAACGAAGCCCAGAGTCCTTTGCTAAATACAGAGATTTCCCCAGAGGTGCTGGTGTGCACCACACCCAATGCCTAGGAGGGCGATGAGGTTACACAGTGCCTCCCAGGTATCCTCACCCTTGGGGGAAATCCCTATACACACACACGCAAAAACTCTTTTTTTTTTTTTTGCTGAGGAAAATTCATCCTGAGCTAACCACTGTGATAATCTTCCTCTATTTTGTATGTGAGTCACTGCCACAGCACGGCCACTGATAAACGAGTGGTGTAGGTCCGTGCCCAGGAACCAAATCTTGGCTGCTGAAGCGGAGTGTGCCAAACTTAGCCACTAGGCCATGGGGCCAGCTCCAGCTACTCAAATTTCTTAGAGAGACTCTAAACAGCATTAGCATTCCAAGGCCCACATTTTAAGAGACATAGAAAAAAGAAAAAAAAATCACTAAGGCGATTTTTGTTAAAAGGTGACCTCACCTACAGAATTTGCAAAGCCTGCGGGGCCTCCTCCCTCTGTGCTCCCAAGGTGAGCCCGCAGTTCTCTAGATCAATGAGCAGACCAGATTCATTTCCCAGGAAATTAACTGGTCTCATTTGCAGAGTTAAATAAACGCCCACGCTCTCTGACCTCAATCAGCCACTAACGAGACCCACGGAATGCCCCCTCCGTCCCTCTCTGGGAATACAAAGTGTGGCCAGTTGTATTTCTGACCACTGGCCAAAGGAAAGACTAGCTGGGCCAGCGCTACCCCATGGAGGACCCGGTGCCAGGGACCTTGAGGACCTGGGTGGTGAAGGGGCTGGAGCCAGACAAGGCAAGCGTGCTAGCCAGACCACAGGCCGCTTCCCCCAAGCCCAGGCAGAAAGAAGTGCCCCTACCCCTGCCCAGGCAGCAAGAAGTGCCCCGACCCCTGCCCAGGCAGCGAGGCCCTGGTAATCTGCCCCTCCCCTTCACAGTCCTGCCCCCACCTCCAGGCACCTGGCCACTTTTCCAACTCCTTGTTCAACCAGGTTTCCTCCCACCACGGGGCCTTTGCACACGCTGCTCCCTTGGCCAGGCATTAGGTTCCCTCTTCACCTGGTTGGCTCCTATTCATCCTTCAGATCTCAGGTAAGCCAGGTTTTCTCAACCTCAGCACTGGGAACATTTTGGGCTGGATAATTCTGTCCTGGGGCCTGCTGTGCATGGAGGACATTTGTCAGCATCCCTGGCCGCTACCCACCAGGAGCCAATAGCGACCCCTTCCCCACATCATGACAGACATAAATGTCCTGAGGCATTGCCAAGTGTCCCCTGGGGGCAAGCCAGCCCCGGTTGAGGACCTGGAAGCGGCTGCACCCCCAGGGCACTCTTCCTCCGGCGCTGTCCAGGCTCCACGGCTGCACCTCCCGGCTCAGGTTCTACCTTCGCCTGCCTAGTCAGATTGGAGCTTGTGTGGCCCACCAGGCTGTGCGCCCCCAGGGACAAGAGCCACTGAGTGAGTCCCTGTGCCGAGCATGGGCTGATCTGGCAGATGAACCAGTAAATGAATGACCATACAAACGCAGAGCAAAGAGGAGCACTTTAAAACCGTGGTAAGAACGTTTAACGTGAGATCCACTCTCCTACAAATTTTCACAGGGGCAGGATTGTTGACGGGCACAACGCTGTGCAGCAGAGTTCTAGAACGTAGTCATCCTGCATGCCTGAAACTTACACCCATTGGATAGCGACCCACCCCTGCCCCAGCCCCTGGCAACCACCTTCCATATGATCCAGAAATCCCACTTCTGGGTATTTATCCAAAAGAACTGAAATCAGGATCTCAAGAGCTACTCTTGGGGTGGGCCCGGTGGCATGGCAGTTGGGTTTACATGCTCCACTTCGGCAGGCCAGGGTTCACCGGTTCCGATTCTGGGTGCAGATCTACACACCACTTGTCAAGCCACGCTGTGGCAGGCATCCCACATAGAAAGTAGAGGAAGATGGGCACGGATGTTAGCTCAGGGCCAGTCTTCCTCAGCAAAAAGAGGGGGATTGGCAGCAGATGTTAGCTCAGGGCTAATCTTCCTCAAAAACGAAAAAAGCTATCTGCACTCCCATGTCTACTGCAGCATTACTCACCACAGCCAAGATGTGGGAACAACCTAAGTGTCTGTCGATGGATGAATGGATCCGGGCAATTTTAAATCTGCCAGCATGACACAATCCTGAAAATGTAATCTAGCCCTACCTCCTGGGGGGGTATGGAGGGAAATCTTTAACAGCTGAATTCTTCAATTTGGGAAGTATAAGAGTGTCGATGGGTCCTGTTGACTACACACGTCCACACCTGTACCCAGTACCAGCCATGACTAAGGCCAAGGACCACAGCCTGAGGCCACGGAGGGGTCCTCTGCTCAGCCCACCACCCCCAGCGCCTGTGCAGTGGCAAGTACCCAGAGGTGAGCAGATGTTTGCTGAACGGATGAATGAAGGATAAGAAACATTACAGGGGGAAAGGAGTACATTATGTCATCAATGCAATCAACGAATATCCAACATTTCCTTCTCAATGCCAGACACATGCTAGCAAGTGGTGTCCTAAAGCCAAACAAGGGGTACACACGTCCTGCCCTCATAGAACTGAGGATTTTCTAATCAGGTGCTACACGCTGAGCCTGTCTCCTGACTTAATCGTCACCAAATCTGATTCTAAGAGATCAGCCATGGAAAGGGGCGGGGGAAAGAGCGCGGGTGTGAGTAATTCTCACACGCTCAGGTTTTTACCGTCCAAAGCAGAAATCCTGGACAAAATCACACACGAGCCTGGGCTGCATCCACTGTGGGGAGCGAGGCTAGGTCAGGAGCTGCATGTACTGGCTGGTGACTCGGGAGGGGCCGCGCCGTCAGGGAACTTCACCGAAGACAGAGAGGGGCGCGTGCCGAGGCCGCCAGCATGGAGAGACCTGCTGTGTGAACAGGAGTCGGTGTTTGAGCTTTGGCTGGGGCAGCAAGCACTCATTTTGCAAAGACATTCTGCAGTCAGGACCGCGCAGGTGGAGAGGCGCCCGTCCGCCTGCAAGTTTGACACACAGTGTCAGTGGCTAAGGCGAGCAGGACCTCCATTCATACAGCCCCGGCCGGTGCAGGCTTCCTGGGAACGACCCACTCATACCCTCCTCCAGCGAAGTGCTCGCAACGCCACCCCTGCAAGAATGGCTGCCTCGCTCTGTTTTCCCCAAATGGCACGGGCACTCCCCTTTTACCCTGCTTTCTGCCATGTCCCTTCTCAGAGACCAAGAAAACTCGCACACCCCTGGCTGAACAGGCCCCCACAAGTGGACACGGAAAGGGGCCCTCCCTGGTTGGCTGTTGGAGGAGGTCACTAAGAGAATGTGACCAGAAGCTGGACCCAGGGCCATCAGAGGCTCCCACCCCTCACCTGTCCTTGGCACAGGCGTTCCATCCACGTTCCCGCAGTGGGACTGTGTTCGAGGACGCAGCCTTGGCAGAGCAAGGTGTTGTCGAAACCATCCGGACAGCACACGTGACTGAACTCCCTTAAGGCTTCTCTGCAAACTTCAAGATTCTGGGGGGCGGGGAGAGAACCACTGTCTTGTGGCGCCCAAGACACGCCTCCTAAGTAAGTTCCCTCTTATTACACCTGCCGCCTGCCAGTCTGGAGCGGCTGCCTCTTTCTTCATTGCCCCTTGCCCTGTTCAGGGGCCAGTTTCTGAACCAACATAGGCCCTGTATCTAGAGCCGTGGCTCCTGACCAGGGGGGATCCTGTCCCCAGGGGACACCGGGCAACATCTGGAGGCATTTTGGTGGTCACATCCTGGGGGGGGGCGTGCTACTGGCATGGAGTGGGTGGAGGCCAGGGATGCTGCTGGACATCCTACAGCGCACAGGACAGACCCCAGAGCAGTCATCTGAGAGCACCCAGGTCCAGAAACCTGGTCCAGAGCCAAGATGCAGGGGGCTTCGGCCGTCCACCCGCCTCAGCAGAACGTGCCGCAGCCGCAGCCCCACCTTCCAGTCACGCCATGTGGTCGGGGCTTGCTAATAAACACTTTGATTCAAGCAGGATTTGGCAGAAGTCGCAGTACAGGCGCCGGGGACACCTGGCTGCTCAGGCACCCGAATTTATCCAGCGTTAGAAATAACGGGTTATGTGGAAGAATTACAGCTGTGCTCCAAGGCTGGCTCTTTAAAGGGTGGGGTAAAATGTGCAGGGAGGCGGCCACGCCCACCTGAGGGAGGCCCCAGGGCCCAGGTCCAGGTGCCTCCCCACCTGGCATGGCTTCTCAGGTTTGACTGAGGCGGGGATGGTTTCCAGGTCTGGGCAACAACACACAGACCCTCCCCCCCCACCCCCCACCTCCTCCTGCAAAGTGGAGCAAGGCCGTGCTAATGACAGCTGAGTCCAGCTTCTCTTTCATCCTTTTTCACATGGTCAACATTTCTTCGCTGCCAATTAACCAATCTGTTTGATCAAAACTTACTCCCAGCCGTCAGCAACATTCGCGGCCTACTAAATTAATTGCGCTGAAAAGCAACCACTTCTCCATTAACAGGCAGAGCGACTCCTGCTCAGAAGACGCGGCCTGTGGTGGACGGGGCGAGGGCCAGACGCGGAACCCTGATGAGAGGGGGCCTCATTCCTCCTTCCAGCCAAAGGTTTATTCTACCTTCTCTGGAATAATGCTTTTGTTCTGCTGCCCGAAACTGATTTGGGGCGACAAGTGGGCCTTTTGAAACTCGTTAGAGCCTTCAGATGATAAACCTCGTTCAGCACGGTCTCCACGTGCAAGGAGCAGCGGCTCCTCCAGCTCCGACGCTGCAGAAAATTAGATTTCCCTTTCTTAACTTCTCCTGACGGAATGGATTTTGAAAAATGCAGATCCATCAAATGCCCGTTGAAAACACCCTTCCGTTTGGGAAGTGGACATCCATTTCTCCTTTCACAGGCTCCCCCTCGACCCGTCCATCCTCGCTGAGACCTGCCAGCGCCCGGGAGGTGAGGACAGGGCTGCGGGGATGTCGGGGCGAGGAAGGTGCTATGCCTCCCACCCCCCGACCATCACCCCTCACCGCCCGCATCCCAGGGCCACCTCCAGAGGCCCTCACAGAAACCTGCCCTTCCCTGGATCTGCTCCACCCACCCCGAGGGCCCAGGGCATCCTAAGGTCCGGCACACTTCTCCTCTCACCCCTGCTCCCACAGCCTGGCTCCCGGCAGTGTTCGGTATCATTCATTTCCGACGCCCTTGAACCTGTTAGTTCTCTTTCTTCAGTACGAGACAGGCAAGCTCAGTCCAAGTAACTGAAGCCAACACGGGGCTGGTGGGCTGTTGTAGCTGAGATGCCAGAGTGCGGCTGGCTCCCGTCGGTTGTGACCACCCGTCCCCAGGGCCAGCTTTCTCTCTCTGCGCTGAGCTCCCTGCTCCCCAGAAACACCCCCTCCAGTGGCCTCTCTCCTGGACTCCAGTGTCCTGGCTGGCACCCCTGATCTCAAGTCCAGACAAGGAGGAGTTTCTTGCCCAGGAATCCAGAAAGCCGTGGGGGTCTCACGATCACAAGCCCAGCGCCCCGCGATCACCGCGGTCCCAGAAACAAGAGGTGCCGCTGCGTAAGGCTGCGTCCCATCAGCCCCCATGTCCCCGAGCCTGGGGGGCCCTCCGTGGAGCCCGCAGGCTGTGAGGGGGTTTCCCTCAGATACTAAACAAGGCTCTGTTTGCAATGAACGGCCAATGGGTGAGGGATGGACAAACAGCTCCCTCCTGCTCCCAGGGAACCCCCGGGTTCCCTCAGGTCCCAGAGGGCAGTTCGCTACATTCCCAGGGCCAGAGCCGCCTGTGCCCCGGGCACCGGGCATCCGAACCCTCAGTTCCCTCCCTCTGAGGTCCTTCAGATCAGCCAGAGGTCACGGGGAGATTGTTAGGCTGACTCAGGGCTTCTTCAGGGCCCCCCGAACCAAGGCCCCTTCTCCCCCACTACAGGTCAGCTGCCACTCATCACCCAGGCTCCCCTCCGACCCATCATATCTGGAAGGAAAGGGGCCATCTACATCAACAACCCCGAGACAGAGCCCCTTCCCAGACGTCCCACTGCCCGGCGGGCGGTCAGTGCTCCCTCATCTCACACCAACTACAACGAGGCGGCCTTAATTTGAGCATGAAATCAACAGCTCCCTCCATTTGGTTCTAAAAACATATTTACACAGAGCTTCCTGCACTGTGACATGTGCCTGATGCCCTCCCGACAGGGCCTGTCTGCACTGAAAACAGGGTGTGCCGAGGGCAACCCAGAGTCGAGCTAGGAATCAGACAGAAGGGTCCCCCCCCGATGAAGGAAACCCCGCAGCTGCTCAGGCAGCGTCCGTGCCAACCGCCCAGGACTCCCGCTTGAACCCACCTCCCATCCCGGCTCCCACTGTGCCCTGGAGCCTCTGCTGGTGCTTCCAGCCTGGGGTGGGGCTGGTGAGATTCACGGAGAAGCACCAGTAAGGATGCTGCCTTAGCAGGCCCCTTATCGGACACTCGGGCTAAACCAGGCCCCGTGTAGTACACGGGATTAAGGAGGAAGGAATAAATAGATTTTAAACACAACTAGGCCTCAATAAGCCGCAACATGAAAGTCGTGTTGGAGTCGGGCCAGCGTGTAATAGGAATGCCTCCCCTCGTTAGGAGAATTGCGTCTGCTGTGCAGGATGCAACGTCTCATTCTGGAAGGCCCCAGGGGGACGGCCCCAGGGTGGTAGGGGGCTCAGCGGTGGAAAGAGGGCCTGCCCCAACTCCCAAGGAGGGGGCCGCATTCCTCGATGCAATGTAAAAATGCCAACTCAACAGATGTTGGCCAGTTTTGAGCAATATCACTTAAAAAAAACACTGTTAAATTGCTGGGATGAAAGTAGAAACACTGTTTCAGGTCATTTCCTTGGTTACAAGTGAAACTGTACTTTTTTTCCCTCTGTTTCGTAAATATCTGCTGTTCTGTAACTTTTCCTGTTTTGGTTGTTTACCTAATTTGCATTGTTCTCACCAATCTATATTGCCTCTTTATATTTAAAGGTGAGAAATTTCCGTCATATTTGTCACAATTATTTTTCCCAATCTGTTTGCCTTTTAATGTGAAAACGTTTTATTTTTATTTTTTGCTGAGGAAGACTGGCCCTGAGCTAACATCTGTGCCAATCTTCCTCTATTTTGTATGTGGGACACCTCTATAGCATGGCTGATGAGTGGTGTGTAGGTCCACACCTGGGATCCGAACCTGCGAACCCCGGGCCACTGAAGCAGAACATGCAAACTTAACCACTACACCACTGGGCCAGCCCCTTATTTCTTATAAGAGTTTTTAAAGAATCTTTATTTTTGCAGATCCAGCTGTCTTTTCCTTTTTGATTTCACCTCTGGCTCTTCTCTTTAGCAGGCACTTTCCCATCCCCCCTCAGACTTCAGATAAACACTCAGCCCTCATGGTTTTTGTTTTTTGCTTTTTGTTTTTTAGTGGGCTAACTTTAAGTGTCTGACCAAGGCATCTGGGATTCAACTGACCATTCGTCTCACCCAGAGCCTCCAGTCCTGAGCTGCTGGACGGTCACTTTGCTGTGGGAAACTGGCGGACACAAGGAGATGGATGAGGACATGCCACACCCCAGCCACCCAGTGGGGAGTCTCTTTCCACTCTAGGAGGGGCACCTTGGGAAGAGGTGTTATGGGATGAACTCGTCTGTTGAAGCCCTCGCTCCCCAGACCTCAGAATGTGACTGTATGTGGAAATAGGCCTTTGAAGAAGTAATTTATATGAAATGAGGCCATTCGGGTGGGCTCTAATCCAACATGACCAGTTTCCCTATAAGAAGAGGAGATTAGGGCACAGACATGCAGAGGGGCAACCACGAGAGGACACAGCAAGAAGACGGCCATCTACAAGCCAAGGAGAGGGAAGCCAGCCCCATGACACCTTGATCTTGGACGTCCAGTCTCCAGAACTGTGAGAAATAAATTCTTTTGCTTAAGCCACCCAGACTGTGGTCCTTTGTCACGGCAGCCTGAGCAGAGGAAGACAGGAGGCCTCTCCCTCCCCGCTGGCTGGTAAGAGATGCACCAGCCCCACTGGAGTGAAGAGCCACAACCAGCTGGAGACCCCGTCACCCTGGCCCCCGGGCTGGTTTGAGGCCGGAGCTGTCCTGCAGGCGGCACTCCGTGGGCACAGCTGAGGTTTGGAGGTGGGCAGTGACCCAAGTCGTCCCATTGGCAGGAGCCTCGGGATCTTTGCTGGGCTGCCCCTGGGCAATGACTGTGGCCGTCTCTCAGACCAGCGGGAAAGTCATCCCGCACACACAGTTATCCTGCGGGGCCATCCGAGCCTAAAGGTTGGCCGAGAGGACAAGCAGCGGCTGGCGTCCACACTGGGCCAGCCCCTCAGGACTCCTCCTATCGTGCTTCCGCTATGGCCGCTTCTTTCTGATGGACTTCTAAACCCTGCTTTGGAGCTGGCTGTGTCCCACCCCGAGCGGCTTATGTAGTGTGCTCCTCATGACGAAAGCCCTTCATCTTTCCTGGACTTTGCTGTGTCCACTGCTGCAGCCAGGGCCCGGCACGTCACACAAATTTGAGAAATATTTGTTGAATGAATGAACAAGGCAAACCACAAATTAATCCTTCTATTCTTCAAACCATTTTACTAAATATTATAGTTAAGGTTATGTGTTTCCTTCAAACAGTAGCAGGAAAGGTCCTGACCATTCTGGGAAATGGTTCTGGAAGTTTCACAATGTCTACAAACCATTTCCCTTCCTTTCCTCTCTGTAAGGTTTTTTTCCTTTCTTTACTTTGCTTCCAGATTGACGTTTTATTCACAACAGCCCATCCCCCCACATCACGCACCTTAAATAAACATGCAGAGGTGAGCCTGTGAGGGAGGGCGTACCCTAAGGCCGCTGGAAGGGAAAGCACAGCTCTGTGCTGTGTGATCCAGCTGGGGGCCCCTCCCCACCTCTCGGGGGGTTCCAGAGAAGAGCTAGCTGATGCCTGCACCTGAGCCCCAAAAGCCCCAAACGTGGCACGTCCCACCAGCCCCACATCTCTAGCACTCAGCCCGAAGATCCCAGGACCCAGCTCCAAGGAGATCACAGGATCTTCTGGGCCCCAGCTGGCCCCTGTGCAGGCTGTCCTCAGGGCGTGTGACCCTCAGGGTCACCCAGGGCCCTGCACTGAGAAGGGCCTGTGCTGGGTTCTGTGCTCTGTTGCTGCCGCCATCTTGAAACTCCTCATGATTTTCGAACCAGGGGCCCCGCATTTTCAATTTGCACCGGGACACAAATCTGCAGCTAGTCCTGCCCCGGCCAAGGGCTACCGTGAAGGGAGGGGCCTGATGCAGGCTCACCTGCTGGAACCAGACCCAGCAGGCATCAGTTCTCCTGCCAGCCCCAGGCTGCACACCCTGCTCCCACAGCCCAGCCTTTGACCAGGCTCTGAGCAGCTTCAGATGTACAGGAAGGGGGGCTATTTAGGAACTGAGACAAGTTTCTGGCAGCAAAGTCTAACCTCCAGAAACCCTGGTGCCCAGCCTCTCTTCCACCTGCCCTCATCAAATTCACTTTTAATGCGAGACCTCGAAGAGCTGCCTGAACAGGTTCACATTCACAGATGAAAAGCACACTCTGGATAACTGAGCGCAGTGCAGTGTGTCTGTACCGTGCCAAACGGTCAGCCCGGCTCTCCCCGTCCTCCTGGCCCCCCACACAGGCGAGTATTCCAACGAAGAAAAGGCAGCAGCCATTTCAGCAGAAAAATCTCAGACTGCTGGCACATCTGCCTTTTGCCAGGATTTGCAGGTGGACAAAGATTAACTGTCTACGCAGCCTTCCCGCACAACGCAGTGCCAAGGAGGCTGTCACTGACTTCACGGCTCCCCACCTCCCCTTCCCCACAAAGGACACCGGATCCCACTAATTCCATCTGCACCAAACTAGTTCCACCCGCCCAACCGTGCGGCCCAGGGCGGGTTTGCAACAGCTTTGGTTAAGTGTGTGCACGCACACAGTATCTAATATTAAAGGACTCATCTGCACAACTCTTGAAAATCACACTGCCCCTGGCATGGTACAAACCTGTGTGAAAAGATGCTACATACATTTAAAACCAAGAGGCTCATGTGGAACCAACTAAAAGAAGAAAAGGATATTTGCATTTCTCCCCCGGGCATTGAAGTCCAGTCTTGTTTCAAACTTTCGTTGTATTCCTAAAATTCTGGTTATTTCATTAACATGAGGACAGTTGTGTTCCAAAAGGCCACAGCTGTTCCATGGGCCCCATGTGACATCACCTACTGTGGCACCGTCAGAAAAAGCCAAATGCCCATCAGTGCAGACTGGGCAAATAAAGCTAGGCATAGTCATAGGGAGGAACGGTCCACAGTGAGGAGGGAGAGGAAACCATAGTCACAGAGAAGCCGCAACCTGGCTGACTCATAGCGACGGACCAAAGACGCCAGATGCAGGACTAAATGCTGGGATTCCACTGACGGGGCGAGGCGGCTGTGGAGCAGACCCCTGGGAAGGGAGTGACTACCTGAAGGGCAGGTCCTGCCCCGCACCTCGATAAGGCCGGTGCACTTTCTTTGCATGTAGTTACATGTCAATCAAAAGTTTTCAAAAACTTCATGGCATCACAGCAGAGCAAATCAACCGCTTCCTACAGAGTAAACCGGACTTTTCCAGGAACCCAGGATGTTCTGCCTACAACTTTCTAAAGTAATTTGTTGAGTCAAGATTCACAGTAATCATCCTTTCCAACAAACTTTGAAAGACTCAGAATCAACAGATGAAAACGAAATCCTAAGCAACGAGCAAGAGAAATATGGAAACTTTCAAACTTTTCAAGAGTGACAGCCAGGAAGTGAACACACGCACAGCCTTCTCCGAGCCTGGACTCACTGTATAGAGAGGCTGCTGTGCCGTAAAAATGTCAAAAGGCCCCGAGAAGAAACAATAGGAGGGATGCTATTCAAAGCTTTATACAGTTCAAGTGCAATTACAGGCGACAGGTATTTATGGCCCCTCTTGGATCAACTGTGGCCCAGATTCCCATATCTGAAGCCGAATGTACAGACACACATCCCAGCTGCAGTTACGCTGAGCTCTGAATGCCCACTCCCCAGGGGGACGGTCTCGAATCCATTTGGGACGTGGAGGCATCCTTCATCCCTTTATGTCTGCCTCCTTCTTTACAAGTGGAAATGACAAGTACCAGATCGTGGCAGCTCACTCTAATCTTGCTGTAACACCCAGCACACGTGAGCCACAAGCCGGACATTCTAAGCCTGTGCAAATCTTGTCCATCGGCACTCTGGGACACCCTCTGACCAAGGGCAAGTGGGCAGGAGAGCCGGAAGGAGTCAAGGGGTTTGTTTAGAATCTCTCAGGAATTGCCACAAGGACTCGGAATGATGCAAGGAACTTCAGGTGTGTGAGAGTGGCCTTCGAGGTCCTTCCTGCATAAAGTGTGGACCCCAGCCCAGCAGCATCAGTGGCAGCTGGGAGCTTGCAGAGGTGCGAACCCTCAGGCCCAAGCCCAAACCCAAGGATTCAGAGTCAGCATTTTAACAGGATTCCAGTGCGATCTGGGAACATGTTAAATTTGAGAAGCCTGCAAACAGTGAGATTAGCTGTCTGGCTACACCCAACACTCTGCATCTTACAGGCTGTATTGGATATTGGATATAACGCTTCCTTTGCTCCCCTTGGGACAGAGTGGGGAAAAGTCACAAAACAAAAAGACAAGTTTACATGCAAAACATGGAATACATACTCACGGACTGTCAGGCTCCATGTCAGATGCTCCTACACACACACACACACACACACACACACAACATACACAACCCACATATAATATACACAACACATACACACAACATACACAACTGACATATACACAACACACACACGCACACAAAACACACAAACCCACATATAACATACACAACACATGCACACACAACATACACAACACACACAAACATACACAACCCACATATAATATACACAACACACACACACACACACACACACACACACACGGGCCTCCTGCCCTCCGGGAGCTCACAGTTTAGAGAGAAGACAATGAAGTAGTAAGATGCAAATGTAAGATGATAAAATGAGGGCACAGAAACCCACAGTTTCAGAATGATTTAAAATAACCCGTATCGAGCCGATGGGTTATTGCTCAGGGAAGCATTCACACGAGCACCCGCACTGGAGAACAGCGGAGCTGTACGCCATATTCTGGCTAAAACACTGCCTTCAAGAAAAGGGTTCCGAGGATTACTGGGGAAAGAAGTCAAACCACCGCGTGAGGGAAGTGGGGGCTGGTAAGATGATTTCTCATCTGCAGCTGAGAAAAGCAGAGCGTCAGCTTCTGCTTCCTGTGCCACAGGACGTGAGTTCCTCGAGAGTCCCATACAGCCGGGGACACACCGCCGGCCTCAAAAGCCGAGGAGCAGTCCTCGGCAGATGCCCACCTAGGATGCTGCCACTGTATCAGTGAGAGAGCTGGGATTCTCTTGAAATTCAGAGGGCGCACCAAGTCAACTTGATTCCAAAGTGGCCTCTTTCTTATTGAAGAGCAGCTTAACCTGCTGCCCACAGCAACAACTCAGAAACTGCGACATGTCCACCTGAGCTCCGGGGACTCAGGACCGCCCTGAAGTCCTCCTTCTAGCTGGCTCGCGGGACTGAGATCTCCATCCCGGGGCCTCCTGTCTCGGGTGGGCCCAGGGATGCACAGTGGTGCTGCTGAGGACCTCCGCCCAGCTCCCCGAGCTCGCCCTGCTCCCCTGACAACAGCCACTGGGGATTAGGCCGTGGCACTGGAAGCAGGGAGGGCCAAGGAGAGAGAGGACACAGGGAGAAGGCCAGCGAGGAAAAGGGAAGGACTTGAGTGAGTGGGCACTTCAGAGCTGGCTCAGCCATTCCCGCAGCTGCCCAGAGGGACAGGGAGGAGGGGCCGACCCCAGGTCACAGGGCAGCTGGCTGGGGCCACACCTGGACCCGCTTCTGCTCCCGCTCCAGGCACCTCCCTGGAACTCAGGGAGAACAAGCAGGGTGAGGACGCAGCCAGAGGAAGGAGGGAAGAGGCAGCCACAGGGGCTGAGAGAAAGCACGAGGAAAGACCCCTGAACGTGGGCTGTGCCAAAACCCCGCCTGGCTCCTGGGGGCTCTGAGCCCCCTCCCCTGGCTCGCCCAGGGGCCTCGTAACAGCACCAGATCACAGAGAAGGACCCCTTGCTGTGTGCGGGGCTCGGCTAAGCGTTCACTATCCCACCCGACCCGTACAACAGCCCCTGAGCTCCCTGGCCCCCCAGGCCCACTCACAGAAGGTGGAGCGGTTCGCTCTGGGCCACACAGCGTGTGCGTTCCCTGCAGCTGCTGTGACAAACTCTGTGGCTTATGGTCACATACACGGATTATCCCCTAGCTCTGGAGGTCAGAAGCCTGACGTGGTCTCACGGGGCTAAAATCAGGGGGTCGGCAGGGCTGTGACCTTCCAGAAGCTCCAGAAGAGGGTCTGTCTCCCCATCTTTTCAGCTTCTGGAGGCGCCCACATCCTTGGCTCTCGGCTCCTCCCTCCCACCACTTCCACCTCTGCTTCCACTGTCACCTCTCCTACCGGCTCTGGCCTCTGCTCCCTTTTAGAGGGGCCCTGGGGATTACCTCCCACCTCAGCGTCCTTAACTGAATCCCTCTGCAAAGTCCCTTTTGCTGTGGAAGGTGATGTATTCACAGGTTCTGGAGATCATGACGTGCACATCTTTGGGGGCCATCACCAGCGCCCCCACAGGCACCCAGGTTGAGTCCAGAGAGCAGATGCCTGTCACAGGGAGCCCAGATCTGAAGCTCTCCCTCAGGGGTGCGGGGCACGGCGAGGGGACCACCTGCCTCGGAGGACAGGGGCCCGTCAGTTAATAACTCAGATTCCCTGGCCCTGCCCCACCCCCCTTTGACCCTTGGGAGCGGGGAGTGAGGGACCCTGCCATTCTGGGGAGAAGGACTAAATTCATAAGGACAGACAGACCCTGGCACTGTGGTCACGGGACAGCACGCGCACAAGGCCCCCCTCTGCTTTCAGTCTTTACTCCAAAGTTACACGTTAGGCTGGTTCATCGCCTTGGTTAGTTTACTTTGAGAAAGACCTGCTTGCAAAGTCTGGAAAAGGCATAATGAGTTGACAGATAGCAACATGTCTGCACCCACACGCACATCAGGCGTGACCTGAACGTGCAGAACATGGAAGGCGCCCTGAGATCAGGGGTCACCCAGAGCAGGTCCCCGTCCTTAAACTGACACCCGTCCTCCCGTGGCTGAGGGGCACAGACGGCCCCGGGGCCCCTCACTGCACAGAGCTGTGCTCGCAGCACCTCTCTCTCTCCCTGTTTCTGGTGGGGTTTCCCACTTTTGTCAGTTGGATCTGACAGGAAAATTAAGCTAATCTTCCCTTACCTCTGCGTTATCCTTTAAGTACGTACGTTTTAATTATACCTAAGTCTACCTGAGGACGCTCTGGGAAACTTCCAACCTTGTACGTCAGCGGTGGGACCGGGACAGGAGCATGTAATTTCCAAACCCCTGGTTGTTAATGAAATCCCAAACACTCAGATTTTAATTGAACTAGATAAAGATTAAGAAGCTTAGCGGCAGCTGGCATTACGAATTAGTTCTCAGCAGAGTTTTATGTTGTACACTAAATCACTGCTTTTGTAATCGTCCTAAATTGTCCTTTATCTTGCCAACGCAGATACGATTCTGGGGGAGCAGCCGGCAGCCACGTCCCGCCGCCTGAAAGATTTTGATGTGTGAAGTCTTAATAGTAATTTTAATAATATTGTGATCTATACGTATGATGTATATTCAATAAATTCTTACACTAATTAGAAAAAAGTCGAGGCCTTTATGTGACCTATTTTTAGAGATGAAGTTTCTTGCCTGAGAATAATGCCTGGAAAGAACAGAAGAGTCCACAAAACTCTCCGGAGTCCTGGGGCCAGGCTCGGGCCTCGGAAGCAGCGAGAGCTCAGCGCCCAGGTCTTTGCCGACCCTCGGCAGTGGGGCCACCGGGCAGGGCAGCCCCCGACAGGCACCTCCAGCCTGGCCGCTGTTCTCCGGGGCGGTCAGTGCATTTCAGGTGCGTCCGCACTGATGCCCACACAGGCCCTGCCTCCCCCGGGCACACCCCCAACAGAGACTCGAGGGTGGTCCCAGCGTCCACGACCAAGCCAGGCAGGATCTGGAGTCGCTCCTTCCCTTTCGAGGGGCCACAGCCAAGTCCCCGCTCCCCTATCTGTGAAGTGGGCTGGCGGCAGTAGGCTCGACCCTTCAATGAAGCGCTGCGAACACGACACGGCCCCGGTGGTCCCCTGCTCTCTCTCCTCCCTGTGGAAACCTCCTGGGAGGGTCACCGGGATCAGAGTTGGGGGTCTGTGGCCTCCCAGCAGCTCACAGAAGCAGGCGGGAGGCCCCACCATAGTCAGCCAGGACATTGCTCCAATGTGAAGGACACGGGGACTGGTCTGCTTCCCTGGGCCCTGCCCTCCTGGGGTCCCGCCAGGAAACCAGCACTTTCCCATCTAAACAAAATGGCGCCCTGGGAAGCGGAAGAGAGTCTGCCTCGGGCCCTGCAGGGCACCCGTGAGCACGGGGGAGAGGGCCGCTGGAGGCCAGGGAGCCCTGCACCAGGGTGAGAGCTGGACATCCTCCTCCCCACCCAGGGGAGGCATCGCTGAGAACCCCAGGGGCCAGAGCCCAGCTGTGGCCCATTCAGCCAAGACCCCCAGGCTTTTAGGAACACAACGAGGGCCCCCAGGTGTGGAATGAGGGAGAGCTGGTCCCGACAGGAGGCCCTGGGCTCAGACCTTCATCACATGCAGAGGTCTGCAGTAACAGGCTCTGGCTGCCCTGACTCTCTTTGCCCCAGCCACACTGGGCTTCTTTCTGTTCTTGGAACAGGCCCTGCCTCAGGGCCTTTGCACACGATTCTCCCTCAGCCCAGAACACTGTCTCCTTAGATCCTCACGTGGCTGGCACCTTCCCTCTTCATTATTCAGGTGTCCCCTTAACATCAATTTACCTGATAGGTACCCCCTGCCTCCAGCCTCACCCATTGTCTAGTTTTGGAGCAGGGGCCTGTCTCCCTGGGATCTGACTGATTCGTGTAACTGCCAATCCTGCCCTCCCCATTAGACTTAAGCCCTGAGCAGGCAGGAACAGAACGTCTCTATGCACCAATAATTCGTCAGTACCTAGAGAGGCCAGGCTTGACTGTTGAATGAATAAATACACACACGCTTCCCTAAAAAATCATTTTTAATAATCCTTTTTAAGAATCAGTCCCAAACCCAGTCCTTCTAAAGTTCCCCCTCAAACGGGCATAATGGCAAAACACCCAGGTCCGGACACTTGCAAGCGTTGTGCCCCGAAGGGAAGACGCTGGCCGACTTTTACAGCCGATTTAAAAGGGCCCCTAACCCTTTCATAGGTTGCCTTCTTGGCTTTGGTCCTCATCCTCGTCGGCATGTAGAGCACGGTTTTATGAACCTTCCGCAGCACAGGGTCAAGACGGATGCCCGCGGGAGCCCGGGATGGGGAGCCATGAGGGTTTGAGGCCACTTTCTGGACAAGTCACATAACGTTGAGACTCACTGAAACAGCACCCAGATTCCTAATGTTATCCCTGCATTTCTGGAGTGAGGCTCCTTCAACACAGCGAGCTGGCGACGGAAAACTCACCCGGAGCAGAGTTCCTGTTTAAAAAGGCACTTCCGGGAGTTACGAAGAAGGTTAGGTTATCAACATGCATTTGGACCAACATTTTTGTTCCACCACATTTTTCTTCTTGGCTTTCCTGAACTGCCATATTCCGACAAACTCCCACAACAAAGGACCACAAACGGGGGGCTTGAAACAATAGAATGTGACTCTCTCACAGTGCTGGAGGCGGCAGTGGACATGGGGGTGCCCACAGGGCCGAGCTCCCTCTGAAACCTGTGAGCGAGGGCCCTTCCCGCCTCCTCCAGGCCTGTGGGGTCCCTCCAGTCGCTGCCTCCGTCACCCGTCCTTCCCCTGAGGGTCTCTGTCCAACACGGAATCAACTGGATTAAGCGTCGTCTTCCTGCCCTTTAAGGACGCCAGTCGAGGGATCTGGAGCCACCCTAGTCCAGTATGGTGTCGTCCTAACTGGATTAAATTTGCAAAGACCCTTTTTTCTCCCAAACAATGCCATACTCCTAGGGCGGGGGGGTAGGGGGGTGGTTAGGACATCAACACATCATTTTAGGAGACACAATTCAGCCCACAACACTCAGGGACATTCTTATTCAGAGTTCTCCGACCAGGGCTCTCACTTTGCTATTTTCAGAAACCACTATCCTTTCAGAGCATTTTAGTTCCTGAATTCAGGCAAACCATTCTGTTGACCAAAGACACACACACACACTGCACCGGCCTCTGTGGCTGGGGTGAAGAGAAGGAGTCTGAGCAGTTATTAATTTCAGGCTTCTTTGCAGCTTGGCTTGGAAATTATTTTCTGTAGTCCATGTTCTTTTAAATTTATTTTTAATTTATTTATTTTTGGCCAGAGAAAAGGGTATGATTACAGTAGAATTAGAGGGACGCGTGGTCACCAGAAGGCTCAGAGTGTCTGTCAGAAATAACGTGCTACGTTTCAAAGGAGAAGCGGAGCCCACAGGTAAACACTGGGACCCATACCTGCAGCCGTCGCACACAGGGAGGCTCCTCGTGCAGTCTGCACGACACGTGCACAGGGCCTGGCCGATGAGAACATTCCAGAAATAGAATCCGGGAGACGGGAAGGTGGGGAAGGCAAAGAGGAAGGGGCGGGCAGAGAGTGAGTGCTGGTGTCCAAGGTCAGGCCACGAAGCACACTCTCGGACAGATCACCCCAACACTGGGTCACCCCGACGATGGGTCACCCCAATGCTGGGTCACCGGCTTCCTTTTCCCCAAGCACCAGCAAAGGGCGCCCCAGCAAACACCAGACTTACTGAAATCACCCCACAGCAGCCACCCCGGCAGCCACAGCCTTCTGGGGCTCCTGTGCCGGCATCCCCAAAGTGGGATAACGCACCCCGGAGCCGAAACCCCAAAACCCAGAGGAAGGTGGAGCACTCTGCACCGGGGAAGACACCTCCACAGCCACGAGGAGCGCCTCCCGATCATCATTCAGACCACAGCCCAGAAACACATTCACTCTGGCCTCCCCACAGCTCCGTGAACTTTCAGCCAAGGCTGCTGCCTGTTAGGTTAAAGGAACCCGCTGAACCACGGGGTCTCCGCGAAGGGTCTGACACGCACTAATGTGTGTGACCCCATCACACAAGATGGGGGCTTCGGGAGTGCAACCTGTGCGGTGGGCGGGGCAGACCTGGGTCCTCTTTCCACGGACAGGTGCTTGGTAAGTGTCTACCGCATGCCCGGGAGGGAGGCGCTGTCGCCCTCCTGGATCAGGGAAGGCCGCGGACAGGTCGGGGCAGACAGATAACACATCCTGCGTGCCCACCTCCCGAGAGCCCCAGAGCCCTCCACGAAGACCATCAGCCCGTCCTTCAGCCCGAGTCCCAGCCCACAGTGGGCTGCCGGCTCTTCTCCTTCCTGTGACACAGCAACTGGCTGTCTCTATCTCCCAACTCGGTCATCTGTCCATCAGGAGAGTGGAAGAGAAACCTGGAGAAGGTCCCCGCTCCTGAATGCCACGTTCCCTTTGCACCTGAGCCATCGCGAGGATCAAGACGTGTGGCCAGTGCACAGCACTGTCTGCCGTGTCATTGATTTCCATGGAACCGGGTTTCTGCAGTGCTAAACCCAGTGAGTCCTGCTGGCTCCAGCGACATTCTGGTGTCCCTTTCTGATTCACAAGATGTCACCAAGTAAGCCTCAGATGCCTGTTTTAGGCAAAGGCAGGGCACGCAGCTGGCCTGTGGCCACCCCCTCCAGCTCTGCCCCCAGCACCTGCGGCACCAACACCAGGAAAGGTTCCCAAGTGCTGCCAGCTGGTGAGGCCCCTGTGCCCCGCCCGTGGGAGCCATGGGGGCAGAAGCAGGTGGGGAGCTTCAGAATCGGCCTGCCCTGGAGGAGAGAGGGCGCGGGGTACAGAGAGCTCAGTCTGGGGTCCCTCTGGCCCGTCACTGCGCCCCTTGGCGTCCACACCATGGCGTGGGATCCACGCCCCCAGCTCCGTGAGAAGGCAGCCCAGAGCCCGTGGCTCCACACGCAAAGACCACCACTGGGACCCGACCAGGCCCACCAAGCAGGGCGGGGTGCAAGGGAGCCAGTCCCCTCTCCTCCCTGCCCCCAGAACCGTGGGTGGGAGCATCTGTGAATTTTCAACTTGGCCTGGGAGCAAAAGCAACTGCCCCCTTCCAGAGAAGGAGCCGTGTCATAAACCACTTTCCACTATAGTTGCTGGAGAGAAAGAATGAATTCCTGGCTTTTTAAATGTTTTGTCCTTTCCTAATAGCATCTCCATAGGCCACTTTCCTTTGAAGCCTCAGTTACTTCCAAGGAGCCCGAGTCTGTGGCCTTCGCCTGGGAACACGATGATTTTATTACTGCCTGAAGACCACAAATGCGCCTGAACCTGTGACACAGATAAAAGCCTAAACCGCCTGTACTTTTATTGCTGGGCCCCGCTGCTTCCCACGCGGAGCAGCCCCTGTACCGTCCACACGGGCAGCCAGGCCAGCTCAAGTCGCAGGCCCTTCCAACACGGCGCGGTCTGCAGCCGCCACCACTGCCTCTCAGAGCGGTGCTTCCGAGGACGTGTCACCTCTCCTTGCAGCACGTGGCCACCTGGGCCCATGGTAACGGCAGCTCCTCTTGACAGCTGCGGCCGCAGGCACAGGGCCTGCTGGACACACAGGCTTGTTAATCAGCAGCTGCCCAGTGTCCAGTGCCTTTCCAGGGGCTCTCGAGGGCTCCAAGGGGATGATGCGATGAATGAGCGAGCCCCCTGCCTGTCCGCCCTCCCCAGACCCAGGCCCCACGGAGACCCCCTAAGGGTGCCCACTGGGCACCCTGGTCAGCCCACAACCCACGGCCACAGCCTCACACACTGGTGGGTCAGTCAGTTGAGAGTGACAAATGCGATCTTTTCAGCTAAAGTAGGTGGCACAGCTCAACTTTAGGGGCTGAACCTAAGATAGGGAAGTCCCATTGTTACGGGTCAGCCAGGAGATGTGGCCATTCCACGAAAGGGGATTTTCCCAGGAACAGGTAACCAAGAGCTCTACTGCAACTCTATTCCAGAAAATAAGAGCACGAGAGAAACGCCACGCCAGGGGCTTCCATCGCTAAATGGATTTGGATAAATATGAGTTTTTAAAAGGCTGATCATTGTCCCTTCAAAGCCTAGTGACTGTAATTTTCTTTCATTCTGGGAAACTCAACGCCATTGAAAACCCGGCACCCACGTGGATTCTCCCCACACCCAGGGGTGCAGCAAAGCCTCCACTTCCCAGCAGAGACAGCTCGGCGCTGCCTGGGCGCCTGTGTCTCAGCACATCCCAGCTTCTGGACTGTCTTTCACAGAAACCCCAGAAACCAGGGCCCGGGCCACGGCATGCTTCCCACACAGGACGCTGTGGAGTGGGATTTACCCCACAAGCCTTACCTGCCGGGGAGCCACCTAGACACAAGGCCACAGACACGCGGGCCCAGAGTCACACCCCTGGACCCAATGCACTGCCCCAGCCAGCCGCCCTTGGGAGCCCAGGGAGGCCACACAGGCAGCACAGGTTCTTAAGCTGCCTGGGAACAACGCCTGTGACGGTGCACCTGACTTCAGGTTCCGCCACCCACTCGTATGCCCCGTGAGGGAGCAGGAGGCACCTGAGCAGCCCCCGTGAATGCCACGGGTTAGGGGAAATCTGCAGGGCTCAAGCATCCCCGTCGGTGCCCTCAACAGCACTTTTCCAAGCAGAGCTGCCGTGCCTGAGTGATGACTGACGGCCCCTGGCGCCCTGCGAGCTCCCCGACACGCACGCTCTCCTCTCACATCGGGACACTACAAGGCCACTGAGATTCTCCTCCCCAGTCTGCAGATGGGAAGACTGAGCCTCAAGAGGGTACCGACATCGGGGCCAAGCAGCGGGGGCGGGGGAACTGCGGCCCACAACACGTTTACTCTTCAGCACGTGTGGGCATTCCGCGTCCAATCTAAACGAGTGTTTTACAACAAACCCAGTGTTTCAAGAAGCGCCATCCGGAGATCTGATGTCAGAGGCATTTAACACGAGGTCGGTCGCCTTTTCTGGCGCTAACTGTTCGTCCTTCCAACTGGTCTACTTGACATTAAACCCTGGGCAAATGTTAGTCACACAGAGTCCAAAATACACTCTCAGAGGACATCTGAGTGTTCACAAAGAGATGACAGATGCGACTCTGAAATCTGCCCCATAAACAAGTGAAAAGGAACCAGCCAGCCTCTCAGGACCCTCCTCTGCAAGCTGGCACGCACATCCTTTCCCATTGTTTTATTTTCGGTTTTCAATGTCTTGTGAACCAGACCAACATGCAGGGCTGTTAAAAGCTTCTCCACTGTCATATGTTTGTTTTCACGAAGTTACTGAGCAGACGCGTTTGCTCATAATTTCTCTCCTTGAGTAAAAGCATCAGCTACCACTCTTGGCTTCTGAACGACAACCAGCGTACCCCCCGACTCCAAATCAGGTGAAAAGAACACGCCTGCTTAGAGCCCACAGCAGCAGTAGCAGTCACTTGATCTGGAAGGTTCTATTGAGTCTCCTGTGCAGAATGCCTGAAAAAAGTGGCTTCATAAAGCACCACGTCCAGAAAGCACCATGTACCAGTTCCCCAAGTCTGAGTGGTGCCTGGTGGTGACGGTTTCCGCGTCATCCCTCATCTCTCCACCCCTGGGCTTTGCAGTCAGGCCCGGCATTGACAGAACATGTGAGCCCCGTGCACTCACAGGCGGTCAGTCAAAGGCAGTCTGATGGAACCTGAGAGCCCGAACAGCTTCCGACCTCGGCTTCCCACACAAGCGCAGCAGAGAGGAGACGGCCCAACTGCATGCGGTCAGCTCGCCATCAGTTGGAACGCTTCATCTCCCTTCCAACCTCTCAACCCCTCACAGGATGGGCGGGAAGGTTCCGGACTCAACATTGACCACTGGGAAGCCCTCCCACGGGATCTAAAGGCCTGCCGTCTCCTGGCTGCAAGGCACAGGTGACCCTCGCCTGACCTTGGCTTGACCCAGGATGGAGGGAAGGGAAGGGAACGCCCAGAGGAAGGAGGACGGGAAAGAACGTGGCCGAGCGTGCCGGCTGGAGACAGAGCAGCGCCCAGCTCAGGAGGGACAGCCTGCAAGCCCGGGCCTCCCTGCCGAGGCCCCCACATTTGTGCAGAGCTGGCTCTGCTTCCAGGGCCTCCTGGGCAGGTAAGTTGGCGCCATCGCCAGAACGGCACGCGCTTTTCAGGGGACTCGGTGCCAGTTTCTCTAATGAGGCAGAACATTGACATTTGGATTCCGTGTCTGCAGAGTAATCCTTTCATTTCCTTATCTGGGATGAACAGAGCAAAAAGGAAGTGAGAAATTGGTTCATTCTTGACTCTAGATTTGCAGTTGCAGATCATTAAATTGAAAACTGAACACACTATCCATCAATGGTTAATAATGTTTCATTTCCTTTATCTTTCATTATTACAGCCATCGTTATGGCTGTCATGATTATCTGCCCAGCAGAAAACGCTTCTCGGTCAGGCAAGAAGGGCCAGGCCGGGCCCCTCTGTGGCGTTCTGCGACCTTGCTCCCTCTGCCTCCCCTTTGAGGCGACTCAGGAGGTGGGAGACTGCCGTGTGGCCTCAGACCCGCATGCCTGACCTGCTCTGAATGGCACTTAGGCGGCCAGAACGACTGTCAGGCAGCCACGGGTTTACAGCCAAGCTCTGCCACTTAAGAACTACGTGGCCTCGACTATGCCATCTAAGCTTGCTGGCCTCTGTTTCCGCAACTGTCAAATGGGGCTGATAACACCAAGCTTCATACAGTTGCCACGAGGACTAAAGAATAAGGTATTTGGAGCAATGGTTCTCAGCTGGGGGCCATTCTCCTCCACGTGCACAGGAAGAAGAGAAGTGCGAAGGGGAGAACCTGGGAGAGAAGCAGAAAGGAGGGGCTCTGTGTCGGGTCCAATCCAGCCCACGGCCTGCTACTGTGAATCAAGTTATTGGCACACAGCCACCCCATTCATATGAAGTGTCTATGGTGCTTTCGTGACACACCAGCCGAGTTAGGTGGGTCCCACCAGCCTCTGGCCTGAGAAACCTAAAATAATTACTGTCAGGCCCTCTACAGAGAACACCTTCACCTACAGGTGGCTGCCCTTGTCCCGGCAGCCGTTTTAACCCTCAGTCTGGCTCAGAAAGCCCCACTGCCTTTCAAAGAATCTTTGTTGGGGTCTTCAGCCAGTTTGGATGGGTTTTGCTTACTTGTTAATATAAACAATGGTCCCTGGATAAAAAAGATTCTGTCAACCACACAGCACCAGTACCTCCATCCTGTGTACACATTAAGCAAATATTAAACACCAAAGGACAAACTCTAAGAACGCACCAAAACTACTTGAAAACATCTCAAGACCGGCCTGAGGGATTTCAGTGGTGACTGGGCTAACAGAACTCAAGCCGTGTCTGTAGGGTGAAGACAGATGTCGGGTTTCCCCCAAATGAATCTCTACATTCGTTCAAGGCCATTCCCATCACCCCCAACAGAAAAACAGGTGAACACACGATTTGTAAAGGAGAAAGGGGGAGAAACATTGTTTAAATGCCCAATGTCTCAACTAATTAAATATGTGTAGATTAAATGATGCCATCTTACACGTGTCACACTGGAAAGCATTTTTAAAACAATGGCCATAGGAGAGGCATCCGGGCCAGGGACGCATGGGGACACAAGCATCCCCAGCGTCTTCACCGTGAACATAAAGTGGCACCACTTCTCTGAAACATCCTTCGGACATGTGGATCCAGGGCCCCATCATGAACAAAGTCTCTGAACCAGACATTCGGAATTCTACATCTCATGATCCACCACAAAGAAATAACGAGAGATGTGCCCAAAGATGCGTTTACACAGATTTTCATCACCACATCATTTTCAGCAGCAAAGAACTGGAAATATGCTTCTATCCCACCATGCCACACACATACCACATGCACGTGCATATGCACACATGTCAGATGTACACACGCATGCACACACCACACTCACATGCTTGCTTGCATGCATGCACAATTGCACACACTTGCAGGTGGCATGTGTCACATGTGCGCATACATGGTCATGTCACACTTGTATAGATACTTATGCACACCACACACATCCTTGCACACACCAACATGCTCACATATGTGTGTGTACCACACTTGTACACTTACACATAGCACATGCATGTACATATAAACACATCATGAGTGCATGCATTATCACATCACCCTACACACGTTGGTGCACACACTGCACACACAAACGTGAACACACACCAGTCACATGCACACTTGCACACATACACACAGCACATGTGTACCCACGTAACATCACACCTACATGATGCTTGTGACACAGTAATTTGTGTGCACACACTGCTACACACACAAAATGACATGCCAAACCATTAAAGGTGGTTTGTTCAGAGGGAGATGAAATCACACTGATATTTTTATTTGTATTTTCTTTGTATATTTTGTTTGTATTTTCAAAAATAATTTTTGACATTTTTAAAATATAAATGTTCTATTAAAATAACAGGAATAGATGAAAGGTGGACTCTTTTTTTAAAGAAACCACCTTGTCTGAAGTGTGCTCCCAAAGGCTAATTCCGCTTTATTTCCTCGTTACTGATGCCTGAGATTGGCCTCCACTCAACTGTCTTTCTTTTCCTCCGGGTGGCTCCCTCCAGAGCAGCTGGAATTTTCAAGAAAACATTCAAATAGATTCAGAAGTGTGGACAGAACTTGCTAAATTTGCAGACCCAGGGAGTTTTATTTTGTGTTAAACGTTAGCAGTAAGGTTGGGTGACAAAGAGATGATGGGATCCCCGGTGAAGAATGCACAGTTCTGGGGTCTGTCCCCTGAAGTGGGTTAGAGGCCAGTGTCCCCTTCGGCTTCAGTGTTGGCAGTGTGGACACCTCCACCCCTGATGATTTCTGGCGCCATCCTGGAGGGGGTGACAGGTGCACAGAGGACCACACGTCGCTGCCTGAAACCAGGGGTGTGAGGGAGACCCCCGACTCCCACAGACTCTGGCTCAGAACCTGCTGTCGGCTCTGAGCCACGTGTCCCAGAGGAGACAAGAGTGGTCCAGGCGCTGGGCTGTCCTAGGTTCCAGAGCAGCTCTGACCCCACCTGGCCCAGCCCAGGCTTGTGCCCCATCCACACACCAACAGGCCCATCATCCCTCCTGTGTCTCCTTAAAACTCACGACTTACATGGAAACATCCCACCACTGTGGGAAGCAGGAAGCCAGCAGTGCTGACATAGATAAGAGAGATAGAGAAAGGTAATTCTCAACAGAGAAAGTACCTACCGAGAATGATGGAACCAGAACCACGCTCCGAGGGTTTCACCTGGCCGCCGCGGCCTGCTTACCTGGTGCTCAGGGGAAGGGCGAGCAGCAGGACAAGAGAGCTGCTAAGACATCCTGGCCCCAACTCACGGCAGGGGGCGAGCGCACACTCCACACATGGACCCACGGCGTGCGCGAGCCCAGGGCCGCCTGGACTGTGGGCACCCCAGAGCCCTTCACAATTCTGCTTTTGTTTTGGGTGACTCTTTTATTTTACAGAAGGACACCTATTTAAAAGGGAAATTTATATCACTGCCTAACCTCGCGCTTATAAATAAGCACAGTAAAAGCAAAATTATGCCATTAAATCCTTGCTTCACACCTGGCACTGGCTTTCTTCATGAAAAAGCGAGATTCGCAAGAGTAAGGACATCCAGGCGGCGACCTGAGGCCTGGATGTTGGGAGACAATAAAAGGGAGCCGCCTTCTCACTCTACAACTCACTGTCCAGGAACAGCCCTGCGGGCGCCACGGGAACCCCCAGAAGTCCTCCGGACGTGTCACAGACCCCACACTCCGGGTGGCTCCAGGCTCTGATAGCCTGTGTCTGAGCCAAAGGCAGTCAAAATCCACTTGTGCAGCTTTGTGGGAATTCCAGGTCAAACAAGCTTTCCTTCCCGCCCTGCTCTCCTGCATCCCTGCCTCCTCCCTCCCCGCTTCCCATGCCCACCCCGGGGGGGCTCAGCCCCGAGGGGACCACCAGCCTCCCAGCCACGGCCCAGGGTCCAGGCTGACAGCCAGCAGGAGGGCAGGGGTGTCCCTGGCGCACTGGGCCCTCCTATGGCTGCCGGTCAGCACGCAGGTGAGGTGTCCCACGGCCACCACACCCAGGCCGGGGATCACGCCTTGAGGAGGAGTTGTTCTTCCTTGCAACTCGGGGGGCCCTGACGACAATATCCCCTTCTTTCCAATTACCTATCTTTTAGAAGAGTGTCAAAGCCCCCCGCACTGCTGGCCTCCACGCAGTCGCCTTGTCACTTAAAACAAACAAAGTCCAACCTGTGGTCACAAACCAGCTGCTGGAAATCCAGCCAGAGACCTGCCTGCGAGCTCGGCTCACAGATGTTACAGAATCGGGGATGTTCACATCAAGGTCCACTGCCCACGTCCCTTGGGAACCAGAAGCGCAGGCCAAGTCTGCACTCCCACGGAGCACCCCCCAGAGGAGGGCAAGACCCCCAGTTCCCAGTCTTCACCACTCCTATGGTCTCTGCTGCCGGCCCCTGGAGGCACCGAGGACACCCAGCTGCGGCCTCGGGGCACGTCCCTCCTCCCACTCAGGAAGTGGCACGCAGGTGACCGGCCCCAGCAAGCGTGCTGCGGGAGACGGAGGTTTGGTCACTGACCTCCCCGGGGAAGAGCTGCATGATGGTTCCTGGAGAAGTGCCCCACCAGCAGGGCAGGGGAGCGGTGGGGGGCCTCACCTCTCGGGGTGGGACAGGGGGCCTCCAGAGAAGACTTATCACCTGAGATGAGGAGAGGTAGGAACAACCCAAGGAAAGAGAGTAGAGACAGGGACTGAAGGGCTGAGGAATTCCAGCCCAGGGGTGGGAGGGGGTCCAAGAAGTGCACTGGGGGAGGAGGGGAGCTGTGACAGTCCCGGGGTGCCTGCTGAGGGGGGCGCTCTGGATGGCTCTGGGGAGGACTGGAGCAGAGCAGGGACACGATCCGTCACCCGCTCGGCCATCGGCCCTGCCTGAGTGTCCCTCTGAGCCCGGCCTGCTCCAGGCCCTGGGTTGGAGCAAGAAGCAGGGTCTGTGCTCCTGGAGCCCAGGATGCTGTGGAGGGAGGGGTGACGAGTGAGGGAGTAACGGCAGGCGGCCCAGAGGGCAGGCGTGCTCCACAGGCAGATGGGACAGAGTGACAAGGAGGGAGACAGAAGGACAGGACGGCCTCCCTGGCGAGAGGACATGAGCCAAGTCTTGGTGACAAGAAGCACAGCCAGGAGCACAGGAGATGGTCCCCAGCCAAGGTCGAGTGTGAAGAGAGGGAAACCAGAAAGCAAAGGGCATGTGTTAAGCCAGCTGCTGGGCAAGGAGCGCACATCGGGGTGCAGGAGCTCTGCCTCTGAGGCTCCTTCTGGTATTTCAGAAAAGGGTAGATTTGAAAGTGAGAGCTGAGAGGCAACAAGGCCGGGGCGAGGCCTGAGCCATTAGCTGGACAGGGAAGATGAGCCGCCTTGTTGTGACCACCTGTGCACAGCTGCCTGCCCACCTTCTAGAATGTTCCTGATGCACACTTAATAGAATGCGCCTCTGCTGTAGTCGAGACAGAGGGGACGGCTCTTAGGAAGGGCAGTCATGGCCACATGGCTTCCCAGCCCTACAAACAAAGGAATGTGGGGCGGCCCTCAGAGTAAGAGAGGTGGGGAACCCAGAGCAGAACCAGGCCACAGCCCTGGACTCTTGCGGCTCATCTTTTCTCCATCGCCTTCGTTGCTCATCCAGAAACCTGGCATGGCAGAGACTCTGCAAGTTAATCTTCAACCTCTCGACATCAGGGTCTTTGCCACTGGAATCTAAAGCCAGCCCTTAAGAGGTGAAGTTCATCAAATTAACACCTTCCAGATCATTGAATCAGTTGAATCAGTCCCCCATGCAAGTGAGACACCCCCCCAGGGGCGACATTCCTCAGAGCCATGGGACATCCCTCAGGCTCATCATTCAGAGGAGCCAGAGGGGAGACCAGCAGAGTCTCAGCTCTGGCTGCCAGAGGAGACAAAGCATGCTTTGTACACCACCTCCATTCCCTCCCCAGTCACCTCTACCTCTCTTGCATTTTGCATGTTCTCCCCTTGGAACACTTATCGTGAGCCCTGAGCTGTTGACCGGGGGCTGGGCCAGCAGAAGGGGCAGCTCCTGCCCGCAGCCGGGGGGGTTGCTGCCTGACGTCACCATGAGCCTCGACAACCATCGCGTCCTCGCCCCCCATCGTTTCAAGAACCAGAATGAGAACTTCCAGCTGCAGCCACACCACCACAGCACCACGGCCTCATCCGGGGAGGCCTCTGGCCCAGCAGAGCAGGGAAAGGGGGGGAATTGATGAACTGTTGTCAGCTGAGCAGTTTGACTCCTGCACAGTTAAGCGCACGGGGCACTTCCAGGTCTCCGTTCCCTCAGGTCAGAGATACCGCATTCTCAGCAGTGAAATGACAGCGGCAGATGGGCCACCAGGGAAGGGCGGGGATGGCAGGGAGGGGGGACAAGTCAAACCATTTAAAAATAAAGCAGAAGTCGATAGGTGGGCCTCCTCCACCCCTGACCCCCGAAAAGCAACTGCCTGCCTTGCAGACGCCGAGACCCGCCAACCAGTGGGAGTTACCAAACGGCAGCAGACGAGCTTTTCACCCGGGTCATAAGGCAGGCCTTGAACCAGAGAAAAGTGCTAGTGGGTGAAATGGGAGGGCTCCACCAGGCTTGCCCTGCCCCAACTCTGCAGTTCCAAGTCAGAACCGGAGCTGGAAAGTCAGCCCTGTCCGTCCTTCCTCTGAACACTCGTGAGCTGTGCTGTGCAGACAGCGCACAAAGGGAGAGGCTGTCCGCACTAAAACTCCCAATGCAATAATTGTCATTGTTATCCAATTATGCCCTGGGTACCTGGAGCTAACACAGCCCACAGAGGGGCAATTTCATTAGACTAGGACCCACTTGTCTTACTTTGCTTTGATAACGGCTTAATAAATAAACTGAGAAAGCCCTAAGACAGAGGTGCAAAATGAAAAATACTTGGGTTTTTCCATTTTATGTTCATCCTTCTCTAATTATCATGCTTTCATATTTTCCTGCTTGTCAGTTCCAGCCTCTGCCCCTCCGGGAGGTGGTAGAAAGCTCATCTCCTTTCTCTTGCAAAGATTCCTTCCTGGGATGGAGGTTCCATGTCTGTGCACTGGGGCGTCTGTCTCTCTCTCCGGCTCCATCACACATACCCGCCCCTCACTCCTCTAGCCATTACCCAGTGCAGACACACATGCACACACACACTCACAATAAGACCACAACTGGGGCAGACACGGAGGAGAGTGCCATAAACATTACATCACCGCAAATTTTAATAAAACTATGAGACAGTAGAGGTGGAAATAATTAATTTGACTCAGCTCAGGGAGAAGAGAAAAGAGAAGACAGCAAAAGAGGGTTCAATGGAGAAATGGCATCTGAATCAGGAGGCCCTGGAAGATCCCCACCAGTGAGAGGGCAGGCAGGAAGGGGGGCAGCCAAAACGAAGAACAAAGCAAGAAGGGCTAGCAAGTTCCAGCTGCCTGGGCAGGTGATTCAGCAGTGGTGCCCGGAAGGGTGGGCGTGGCATGGGGGAAAAGGGATAGAGCGTGGGAGATGTGGCATGGAAGGCTAGGATTCTCCAGCATCCGTGGTTAAGGGGCCAGAGATGGCTACAGCGACTTTGACGTCCAGGAGCCCAAGATCCACAAGAGCTTATGAAGTAAAGCGCCACCACCAACAGCAAGACGAACAACGGGCGATTTAATGAAAAGTGTCACATCTTGCTGGCCCCCACGCCTTCCTCTGTCCAGTAGCCCTTGACCCTGTGACCTTGTTAGAGCTGCTGTGACAGAGTAACAGGCCCCGTCTCTATCATCCAGGACCACCATCCTGGGCCTCCACATTCACCCCATCAAAACATCTGCCTTGGCCTCAGGGGAAACAGCAATGCGCGTGAGCAGGTCTGAACACCAGCCCCAGCCTGGCTCAGGGATCTCAGGCACAGCCCTGTCATTTTCCTGGTGGGACAGGGAGATGACAGGAATACGGGGTTACGCTGATCCACTGCTCAAGTGTGCCTTCTAATCCTCTCTTCCCCAATCCCCAGGTAAAACACCGAGATTAGCACCTGGATCAAGAGCATCCCCCGCAGATCAAGCTACTCACACTGAGCCTGAGCGAGTGCATCTCATCACAACACTTGAGACCGTTTAAAAGCAAGGGATAAACACGCTGTTGGGGCAAAGTCTCCGGAAATACGTTCAGTCCAAAACCGCAGACATGCACAGCCGGTCCCACGTTCTAGCTTAAGAATTCAAACAGAAATAAGACTGTAATTTATGCCCAGGAAAATAAAAATAAATTAACAGGATCCAAGTCAAGCCGTGAGAAGAGGTCTTCCAGTGCCAAAAGACAGGCAGTGTGAGTTTTCCTAAACAGGTTATCATTTTAACATTGTAAAGCACTAGACTTATTTTTTTCAACTGCAAAACTACAATTATCTCTGCGTGTCCCGTATCACCGCTCTGCAGCACTCCTGCATAACGAACCAACTGTCAGTGATACGGGCAGGACGAGCGTGTCTGTGCCACGCTAGACGGCCAGCCTTATCAAAATGCACCTGCATTAATCCTTTTCCTTACATCAAAAATCAAATAACTTCCTGGAGAGAGGCTACAGTCTCCCCAAGAGCAGGTTCACTGGGAGACAGTGAGCTGAGATTAACAGTGCCATATGTTAGCAAATAAACAGATAAGGGTCTGCCTCCACAGCTCCTGGCTGACACTCAGAACTCGGGACTCCTTCAGAAAAGCACAGACTCGGTCTCGGCATCGGCATTCGCCATCCTCGAGAGTGACCAGGAGCTTCTGCAATAAACAATGCACTCATGGAAGATGCCATTTTCCAATGACAGAAGTTTTAACCCGCGTGGTATTTAAGCAAGAAGGAAATCCTATTATTTCAAAACTGATAAGGGAGAAATGCAATAAGACAATTCCTAGATAACAGCATGGAGGGGATGCCTTCTTGATAAAATAACCTCCTTTCAAAGCGAAAAAACAATGTGATTTTCTGCCTATGGAGAGGAGCAGAGAGAGGGAGGGTGGACTGCAGCCTCCTTATCTTGGGAGCGCCCCTCTGCTCCCCTGGGGCTGGAGGAAGTGATTAATTAGTGCCTCCTTGAAGCTGTAACCTTAGAAAGCCACCGGGGGACTTTTTATTTGCATGTCACAGAATGATATCCTTCCAGAATCCTCCTTTTAGAACCCAACAATGGGGCATGTCTCCTACAATCCTGAGCGCCAGCTCAGAGCCAGGGCTGCCAAGAGGACGGGGCCTGGCTTGAAAGGGATTCTCTTCTAGGAGCTTCTTTTGTAAAGGGAGGAAAAGCCATTAATGACACAATGTTAAGTGAAAGAAGGAAGTAACCAAGTGCAACAGCAGCGTCCTGCTCCCCAGGCCCCTGGCCAGTCTCCACGGCCCTGCCCCCGCTCCCCTCCCCCAGGCAGCTGCCTGATTTAAACACAGCACTGCAAACCCAGTGGGTCAGCCCCTGAGCCCAACCTGCCCCCAAGCCCTGCCATGGCAGTTGAGGGGAGACCCCAGCTGCTCTTCATTTTTATTTTCAATTGGGAAAAGGCAAAACCAAGATTCTTTCACATCGTGACAGAACCGTCTCGTTAGTGGCACCTTTTCTCCTGTTCCGGGGGAAAGGTACAACCCCCAGGCAGATAGTGCTGAAAAATCAAAATCCTATTTTAGGCTCATGTGGCCTCACACACCGAATGAGGATGACAGGTGAGAACCACTGACACACCATCAGGGGAGTGTGGAAGGTTTCAGGATGGAAATGCAGACGCGTGAGCCTCCAGCCAGGAGCCTCGTCTATAAGATGCTAGAGCCGAGGCCTGTAGCTCCACACCTGCCCACAGGGGATGCAATCCTGCTCACAAAGAACTCAGAAAGAGGCTGCCAGCCCCTCTACTGTGCTGACTCAGCGAGGCTGGATGTGAGGCTGGACTCGAGGAAGGAGTGCCATTGCCACTGGGCTCAGTTTAATACAGCGGACGATGCCAGACCCAAGGGCACCGGGAAACTAACACACCACGAGTGGTTATTTTTCAAGCCGGGTTCTACATGGCTTTTCCCTAACCGCACGGGCACCTGCTCTGCCCTCTCGAACTTGCATCCCAAGTAAAGCAAAGAAGACTGGGAGACAGGTGGAGGCGCTAAGACGAGGAGGTTCTTATTCTCCAATCCCCCAGTCTAGCCTGTGAAACTCTAGAAAGTTCCAGAATCCCTGTGTGCTGGAATTCCAATCTAAAAAGTAGAGACAACCCCATTCTAACTTCAGGGGCTACAGCCAGTCTATCACTATCATCATATTTACAAATGGGAGATTTTTAGAGAACACTCTGGTTATAGTATTCCAAATACAAATCCCCCCAGTAGGGCCGTATCCGGGACTCACGGAAACAGTTCGTTTATCAAGGTAGACAGATCTACTGTAACAAAGATGCACCTGCCGCTTCCAGGACTGTGACTCCAGAGCGTTTGGTAAATGTTTAAACCAAAAATACCCAGAGAAACAATCCACCACTTTGAAGATGCTCCTACCTTCTCGCAAAGTTGCCATCACTCAACCAGGAAGGAAAAACACTTAAAGCTCACACTCCATTCCCCACCCCCCACCCCCACCATCTTCAAAGGATCCGAGACTTCACAACGGATTCCAAAGGCCCCTGTAATTTCGGCAGCATGACATTTTATGTCTTAGAAGCTATTTTTATTAGCCAGGATTGTAGAAAATTGATGTTTACCAGCCATTAGCCTTTCAAGCAGGGAACTCTTTTTTTTTCTCTTCCACATGGAAGTGAACTCACACTTCCCTGCCAGTCAATCCTTAAGCTCTCCAGCTCCTTCAAGAAAAAAGTCATCGCAAAGCTTCTCAGTTCTCAAGAAAACATAAGTTCTATAATTTTACGGACTTCTGATCACAATTTTATTGCCTTCAGCCCTTCACCAGTGTTCTGTTTTCGTCTTAACATATAAGAACTGGATAAGACAAGCTGTAGAACATCTCTGCTGTATCTGAGGGCAGGTGGACAGGCAGGCTTAGGATGAAAGCGTCCGGCTCTGAACGGTCAGGAGCCGCTGGACGACTCGCCTTCCCCACCCCTCGCTCATCACGGCGCCAGCATTGACCAGGATACGGCGTAACCCAGTCAAACCGACCCTACTCACAAATAACGGCAGCAAATAACTTATGTTCATGTGCCGCCCTGCCTCCCAGGAGCCCACAGAGCTCCATAATAAGCTGCTCCATAATTTATTTATTCAATTTTAAAGACATGCCTTTTGCCAAAAGTCCTCTGCCCACACGTAAGCACGTAAAGGCCAAGAAGCAAAAAGTCCCCAAACAGAACCACAGAACCTACAGTTGCTCTAACGGAACATGGGCGGCCGCAGATGCCAGCTCACTGCAGCTCAGGGACCAGACCCAGAAGATGAGAGTCTGGGGTCATCCAGGGACAGCCCACAGCCCTGGGGTCCCGTCACGCATCAGGAATGTGGCGTTTTCTCTGAGAGACCATGTCCTGCTGGGCCGGGATGCCACCTCGATTCCCCAAGCTCAGGCAAGGAGAGAGGAAGGACAGGAGGGAGTGGGGCCTGCCGTACTCGCACGAATACATAGCACCAGGGACCACAGCACGAGCTGGCCAGGCCCCGCTCCACGTACCTCACGTCGATCATCTTGCTGGATGCTTGACACTGGCCTGTGCAATGAGAATGGTGATCTCCTCCTGTGGAAGGTGCCAGAGAAGATCACGCTCACTGGTCTCAGCACACGCTTAGTGTCACACAGCTGGTGACGGGGGGGCATTGGGACCAGAACCCAGAGGCTGATGAGACCCTGGACCTCGGGGTGCCCGATCTCCACTGGGGGAACCCAGGTCTGAGGTGACAGACAGAGTGGGATGGAGGGCTGGCCTCAGGCAGCAGGTACCCCGCTTAAATCACAGCTCCTCCAGAATCAGCTGCAGGATTCACCACAAGTCATTGTGCACAAGCGACCCTGCTTCGTAAAGGGGGTTAATAATGCACTGCCTCATAGGGTGGTTGTGCAGATAATCCAGTTGGCACGGGTGAGGCACCTACTTGGGGGTCTGGCACAAGGGGGACACAATCAGTGGGCTGGAACAACAGAACCACCGTCTGACCTGTGCCCCAGAGGGGGCCAGGACAGGCATGGGGCTCCCCGTAGGATTCTGGTGCTGCCAAAGGTGTCTGCAGGATGCAGCTCATCCTATCTACAGAGTTCACGAACCGAATGCCCACGGGTGTCCCCGCCAAGGAGGCAGTCAGGGCCCTCTGTAAAAATCTCACTGAAGAAAGAAGGGAAGAAGGAAAAAGGTGTCTTTCCCCTTCAAATCCTCATGGAGTACCCACCAGGGAACATCAGGACAAAGCCACAGAGCAGCTTACTTGGCGCCTTCCAACGAGAGGGCCCTCCCAACTCTGCTCTGGCCACTCCAGGGCACAAGCGGGGAATGGAATTGCTGCCCCAGGGCCCAGCTGGAGCAGTGGACGGGGCCTGGGACACCCCGGCATCCAGCTGCCCTGCTTCTCTCGAAAGAACAGGCCCACTCCCATCCTGGACACTGGCCCTTGGGGCTGCCCATCCCAAGCCAGAGAGAGAGACAGGGTGGCCGGGCTGGGAGACACGACGGCAGCTTGCTTCCTGTGGGGCACCCAGGGCTCCCCGTCAACCAGAGACCCAGCGGGCAGGGCAGTGTGCGACTGTCCCCCAGTGTGCATGAGGCTACCTGCATCACAGCTGTCGAGAAGTGACAGGGATGGGGCGTGGAAACGAGGCTCGGCAGCCGCTTTCCTGAGTGCGCATGCGACCCTCTGCTTTCACGGAGCTACGCAGCAGGCAGGAATACACGGCTGTCCGAGACACGGGAATCACGTGCTCAGAGCCAGAAGAATGCATTTCTGCATCCGCACAGGAAAGCAGTTTTGGGGAGGGGAGACACACGTTCTGCAAATGCTTCCCTGGCAGAGACTGCCTGCTCCCAGGAGTGCCTCCACGTCTCGGCGGCAGGGGGAGCGTGCCTCTCCCTCTCCAGCAGCCGCTGCCAAACAATGCGTACCCGGACAGACGCAGATCTGTAGATGAACAAAATATTTACAATGTATCTATGTGATATTATCTGAGCCATAATGCTGGTTAAGATCCCATTTGACAGGGGAAGATAATGGGAGGAGAACAAATGTTCCGTATACATTTTAATTCCAATGAGATTGTTCTGTGTCACGCTTTACAATATAAAATACTATATGGCTACACTGAAGTGCCTCGTTTGCAGTTCTGGCGAGACGGAAACACACAGCATCCTTCCAACCGCCCACCTGAGCTGCACTCCAAGATGTGATCACCACCCGGCAGGCACCCACGGATGACACCGTTTCTCATGAGGGATGCCGACCCTTCTGAGCTAAAGACCTTCGACACCTGAGGCCCTGCGGCTTTAGGGAGCATCAGCTTCCCTGGGAGCAGGGTTAACCAGCTGCCCAGGCCACACTCCCAGGATCTCTGAAGCAGTGGGTATGTGAGTTTCCTGAGGCCACTCTAATAAACGGCCACTAACTTGGTGGCTTAAACTAACAAAAATGCAGGAGCTGGCCCCGTGGCCAAGTGGTTAAGCTCGTGTGCTCCGCTTCGGCGGCCCGGGATTCAGATCCCATGTGTGGACCTACACTGCTCATCAGGCCATGCTGTGGGGCGGCGTCCCACATATAACACTTATAAATAGGATATACAAGTGTGTACTGGGGCTTTGGGGGGAAAAGAAGAAAGTCGGCAACAGACGTGAGCTCAGGGCCAATCTTCCTCACCAAAAAGCATACCTTAAAAAAAAAATTATTCTCTTGACTTTCTAGAGGCCACACTGTGAAATGGAGGTGTGGGCAGGGCCGAGCTCCCTGAGGGCTCCAGGGGAGGAGCCTTCCTGCCTCTCCCAGCCTCTGGCAGCGTCAGGAGTTCCTGGGCTGTGGCCACATCCCTCTAGTCTCTGCCTCCATATCCACATGGCGTCTCCTCTGTGTCTGTGTCTCTCCTCTTTGTCTCTTAAAAGGACACTTGTCATTGGATTTAGGGCCCACCCAGATAATCCAGGACAATCTCATTTCAAGATCCTTAATTTAACCATACCTGCAAAGACCCTCTCTCCAAACAAGGTCATACTCCCAGGCTCCAGGTAGATGTATGTTTTGGGGCCACCATCCAACCCACTACAGTAGGTCTGGGAGGGGACCCAGGGGTCTGCTGGGTTTAACAGCATCCCCCAGGCAGACGGTTCCTGGACCACAACTGGACACCCTGCCTCTCTGCTTTGGACTCTGGTAACCAAGGCCCCAAGAGGGGAGGGCGCCCCCGATTCAGGCCGTCTCCCACAGCGCCCTGCTCCCAGCCAGGCGCACTCCCCGCCCGCGTGAGTCTCAGCCTGCATCCGCCCTCGGCCCCACTGGAAGCAGGTGCTAGGACCGCACGCTTCACAAAGCCATACACCCAGGGTCCCTCTCGGCCTTCCAGGCAGATCAACGTTGCCGGCCAGTGTTCAAACTGACATCGGGGCAGGACAAACCAACACAAAAAGAAACTCCGACATTTCTCCAAGTCAGACGCACACACACAGGCACACACTCCTGAGGGAAGACCTGCAGGGCAAGCCGTCCTCCTCCGTCTTGCTCAGAGACACAGAGCAAAGTCCTTCCCACACAGAGATGGGGTCCCCTGACCCCAGGGCTGGAACCTAATTAAACTGTATTCCAAGTGGAAAACGCACCCACACCAGGCCGAGGATGCCTCTCTCAGGACCTGTGCTTCCGAGGGGCCTCTCGCCTAAGCCGGTCCCCTCCACCCTCCACCAGGACCGTCCTCCTGTTGGCAAGGCAGGGGCGGCACTCTCCCGCCCTGTGGATATTTATCTGCTGCTGGCGGCTTACTTTAATCCTTCCTAGATCCCCACACGCCATCAGCAAGAAAACGCCGGGAAGCCAAACAAGGAGACGTTGCGAGCAGCTGGATGGGAGGCGGCCGCACGCTCTGCAGCCACAGTCCACCCTCCGGAGCCTCCAAGGTGGCAGCTCTCCGTCTCAGGCCCACTAGGAAGCTGCCCGTCAGCGGCCTAATTTCCGACACAGGGCACAGCAGGCGGGAGCTCCTGGAAGGAGGCGGGAGCTGCTGAGGGCTGGAGCCTGGGATCAGACGGGCCCTCCTAACCTGTGACTCCCAGTGGGTTACTCAATCAGTGTGGGCCTCAGTTTCCTCCACGGTGAAGTGGGGGTGCCCACACGAACCGCTGAGGGTCCAGAGGAACAGACTGAAGAACAGAGCACGGTGCCTGGGACCCAGCAAACCCTCAGCACGTGGTAGCCAGAAACCAGCGTGCACGCCCACGAGGCGTGCTCCCTCATCACACGGCACGCGGAGGCCCCAAGGACATCCACGTCTTAATCCCCAAACCTCGGACTATGTCACCTGACGTGGCCAAAGGGCCTCCGCAGCTATGGGCAAGGTGAGGACCTTGAGACTGGAGATGATCCTGGCTGACCCAGGAGGCCCAGTGTCATCACAGGGTCCTTATGAGTCAAAGGGGTGGCAGGAGAGGGAGCGAGAGGAGGAGACGGGACCACGGAGGAAGGCAGGGAGGGACGCGATGTGCTGGCTGTGAAGATGAAGGAGGGCCCGCCAGCCAAGGAAAGTGGTGAGGCCTCCAGAAGCTGTAAAGGCAAGAAATGGACCCCTCCTGGAGCCCCCACAAGGACCAGCCCTGTCCACACCTGGACTCCAGCCCAGGGGAACCCATGTTGGACTTCTGACCTCCAGAACTGAAAGATGATAAATCTGTGTCTTTCAAGCCGATAAATTTGTGGTCATTTGTGCCACACTAAGAAATGAATGCAATCCATAATCTTAGCAAATTCCACCCTGGAAAAGGCACAGAGTGCACGACGGAAAGTCACATGAATCATAGTGACCTCAGCACACACCCAGGCGACAGGGTCAGGCCACCCACTGCCCTGGGCCCGCAGGTGTCCCAAAGGCATCAAATGGGAGGACATGTTGGCATATGGAGAGTCCTCGAAAGACATCAGCTGCCCCTGATGGAGGCCGGGAGGGAAGCGGCCTTCGGCGGCACACCCGGGTCAAAGATAACCATGTCATCTTTTGTGGTTTTGTTTTGCTCTCTGGTTTAAGAAGCGGGGCAGTGGGGCACAATACTGGAGGCCACCAGGAGAGGGCAGCCTACAGCTCGGGCAAAAACTCGCCACCATTCTGAGCCTTTTGACAAAAAGCAATCTTCTCAGCCCAGCTTACAACACACCACAGTCTGCTCTGAGGACGAAGCTTGAAAGAAGGAGCGAAGGGCCGCGAGGTTTTACAAGGACACACGCGGGAGAGCTTTAGCACGCTCGACAGAAAGGAGCTCACTCAGCTCACGGGGTTTCTTATGGCGGGATTCGCCGGAGGAAAGACTGCTTCTTTAAAAAGTCAGAATAACAGCTACGTTCTCTGAAAGGACGAGTGCCTGCTGGCTCGCTGGCTCTCAGCTCCTGATTAGTTCTGGCATCTTCTTCACTGTGCCTCTGAGAAAAGATAGAGCGAGCGAGCGAGAGGACCAGAAACCTAGAGTCGGAGGCCCCTGCAAACACCCAGGACCCCTGACCCAGGCAGAGGAGGCCGTTACTGGGTGCCCCCAACCCCGAGCTGGTGCGGGAGAGCCTGGCGGGCGGCTCCTCCAGACCAGCGTCCCCGGCTGCTCTCACGATCCGCCATCACAGGCCTCGTCAACGTCCCCAGAGCTCCCAGCCACAGTGGGAGCGGCTCGGGACCGTGGTTCTGTGCCGACACCCAGCACAGCCCAAATGTGTCCCAGGATTCCAGAGCCAGCCGGATGCCTTGCCAGGGTCTCTCTTGGCCGTCTCCCCAACACCGGCACAGGCTGAAAGCCGGTAAGGACGCTGCTCCGGGGCTGTCTGCTACAGGCCTAGAAGGGAAAACTCCCTGAGCGTCACAGACTCTGGCTCTTCCAGTCCAGGGCCCGTTCTGCAGACCACCGTGTCCGCAGAGTCTGGACCCACTTCCGGGGAGCCCTCACATGTCGGGGGTGGCAATCAAGCACCGAGACGCACCGGGCTTCTAGCTTGTTGCCAGTGTCCGAGATGAGAAACAATTAGCACGTCTGACTGCTGATAATTGCTAATTTTATCACGGTGCCCCCGGAACACCTGGGCTACCCTCCGGTCTGCATAAAAGTTCAGGCTCTAAAACCATCTTCGTTCACATCACATGGGAGGTGCGAATGAGCTAAACGTGCAGGTCTGGACAAAGACGGGAGATACAGGGAAGGGCACGCATTTAGGCCAACCTCTCAACCTCGCCGATCATCAGTTTCTGACCCACACAACAGGAACAGCTTCATCTCCCCGGAAGGGCGTTCTTGAGGATGGCAGGCGACAGCAGACGCAGAAGCTGGCACAGAGTCTGGCCAGACTTGACGTTATCATAATATCATAGTCACGCACAGTCTCGCATCTCCTCATCCCATGACTCCAGGAAGATCCATATTTCAGAAACGCAAAAATCTTAATCTTTAAGCCACAGCGTCAATGAGTCCGTCAACCTCACGTCTGTGTGTGCAGCTTCTTCTCCAGCGAGAATTTTCATTTAATGACAGGTGATTATGGAGGGGACAGAGGGTAAAAGATGCCCAGGAAGCCCCTGATCCATCACCTTGGGGACACGGTGTGGAGTGGCCACACCCTAGCACCTCCCTCTCGGGGCTGCAGGGGGAGTGATGGAAGCAGTGGCACACGGGGCGTCTGACAGGCACACGGGGCACCTGATGGTCACTTGATGGGCACAGGGGGCACCTGATGGGCACACAGGGCCTGTGATGGGCACACGGGGCACGTGATGGCCACACAGGGTGCCTGATGGGCACAGGGGCACCTAATGGGCACACGGGGTGCCTGATGGCTGACTGCAAGGGGCACAGTCTTTGCCTCGTTTTGTTTCTGATTGTGGCTCTCAGGGCCTCCATCTGCATGCGTGGGCTCTGGCCTGGGGCAACACGGGAAGCTGGCTCTTCATGCTCCCTCATGGTGTCAGCCTCACTTCTCATCTGAGTGGCCACTTTCTAAGCACACACTCCCCTTCCTAAACCTCATAGCTCTGTGGCCAAGCAAAATTATAGCGGGAGAGGCACTGGGAAACCCAGAGCAACGCTGGCCCCTGCAAAGGCATGGCCTCCCAGGACCGCCGGGGGCGTCGCGGCCTCCAGCACGGGCCGTGGAGGCTCCTTCCCAGGGACCCGAGGCCACGCCAACTGAGGCAGAGGGGGCCCAGGGCTGGAAGAAGTAGGAACATCCAGGCCTGGAGCTGCCAGAGCCGCCTGCCAGGGCTGGGCCTGCTTACCCGTCATGCGTCTCCACGTCTCAGGCAGGACCAAGGCTCCCAGAAGCCAGTCGATACGGTGGACAAAGTCCCAAGGCACCATCTCCTGGCTTCCTGGAAGAGGGGGCTAAGAGATCCAGTGGATTTCACATTCTCTGATGGGCGCATCAGACAGACAGCCCTGCTTAATACATGGAGTGATTCATTCATACCCCGGCCTCAGAGAGAGTTTCAAGTGGTGACTTTGTTTCATCTACTCAACAAACATTTACCAAGTGCCCATGACATGCTCTCTGCCATCCAGCGTGCTGGACACAGATACTAATTCACCAAGGAGCAGAGGGAGAGGCCAAGGCCCAAGGCCCAAAGGGCGGGGAGAGGAAGCTGGAAACCCAGGCTCAGGGCAGAGGATGCAATGTGCTCTGAGCTTCCAGAGGGAAAGATAGGCACTTGCTAGAATGCACAGCTCTTGCTTTCCTAACGTCAGTGACTGCATTTGGCTGCATGCCACAAGAAGCTCAACTGTGGTATTTTAACCTTGTTTTTCTCACCTCTCCAGGGACAATATGTCCAGAGTTGTAGTTGTTCAAGGTTGCCACCTGGGACCCATTTTCTGCTCCACCATCCTCATAGTCACAAGATAGCTGCTGGGCCCCAACAATCACATCTGTACTCCATGAAAAAGGAAAAGGTAAGGGCAAAAGGCAGGAGGAATGGCCACTGAGTCTGTGTCTCTTCATCAGGAAAAAAAACAGCTTTCCCAGAAGCCTCATCTAATAGAACAACCTAATTAGATCTCACTGACCAGCAAGGGGCTACCCTGCCACCTTGGTGTAAGAGAGTCGACAGGAGGTGTAGTCTCTTCACAGGGCTCAGTGGGAGCCGGGTGGTGGGCACAGCAGAGGGTGTGTTGTAAGGAAGCAGAGAGGAGAGGCGTCAGGCAGGCAGCCTGCAGCCGCGGCTAGTCTCTCGTTAGCGCCACTTGTGGTGCCCGCCCTGCGAGTGACCAGGACCCAGCGACGTCCCGGTGTCAGCACCTTCGGACCCATTCGTTATTCCCTTGGCAGCACTGACGCCCGCCCGCCAGGCCGCAAGGCAGGCAGGGCGCTGGGGTGGGGGACCTGCCCAGCCTCTCGCCGCAGCCAGAGTCACCGCCACACATGCAGGTCTGGCCACACTGCGGGCAGAGCGGGTGTTTTTAAACCACTTGTAAGGACAGGCACTGGGGCCTCGGGCCACGCGGGTCCACTGGGGCAGGTCCTCCGATGCAGGTCCCAGGCACCTGCCTCTGAGCCCCCTCTGCCCAGCCCTGGCCATGGCCCAGGGTGCAGACAAGTCATTCATTCAACAGCCACTGTGGGAGACTCGGCCCGGCTGGGGAGCCCTGGGGGTGGACGCTGCTGCCTGCGACCTGGCACCCTCTCCACCCTCCTCCTTCCTGAGACAGAACCAAGGTTCTGCTCCAAGTAGCCAACTGCTCACCTACCAGATGTCGGGTCCAATTCTTTGCTTCCCAGCCTCCCTACCCTTTATGGCTGGGAGAGCACATGACCTAGTTCTAAACAGTGAGCACTTCTGGAGAGGTTCTGAGAAAGTGTTTGCTCTCCCGATAGCAAAGAAAGGCAGATGGTGCTACTACTCCCTCCTTCTTCCTGCTCTGCACTCAAATGCAACGCCTGGAGCCACGGCAGCCAGTTTGCAAAAATGAGGCAACACAATGACAAGCTAAAGATGGTAGAACGGTAAGAATAAAGAAGATCAGGCATGTGATGTGCCACTGATCTGCCGCTCCAGCCCTTGACCACCTATCTCTTCACTGTTATGGGAGCAAAATTAACCCCCATTTATTTAAGATTCTCTTAATTGGATTTTATCCTGTTGGCCAAGACCATTCTGAGACGATCTGAATGGTAACCAGAGTGACAGCTGCTGCCCTCAGGAACCTTGGAGTTTTAAGTGAGAGAGGACTGACCAGATGCTATCAGTCCTCCAAGGTGGACGCAGAGTGTGGCTGAGGGCGCACAGGCTCGTCCTCACTAATCGAGGGCTGGGAGGGGAGGGCTTCTCTGAGGAAGCCGCACCACGTGAAGTCATCAGGAAGAGAGCTCCTCTTTCCCCACCACTGGAGCTCACGGTTTGCCCACCTTCTCAGGTGACGTCAAGACCCCACTCCCTCCTGTGTCCACCAGACCACACGGCTACTCACCTGTCGCCGTCGTCTCCAGGAGCTAGGGGAGGTACCTCCCCTGAGCCCTGGCCCACCATGCACCCATCCCTCTCCCATCTTCGCGGGGTTTTCCCAGAGAAGCTAGTCTGGGTTTTTCTAGAACTCTGCCCGCCACGGAAGAGCAATGCAGGTCACCACCTCCGCGCAGCCTCGGCCAGGCTGGCCTGAATTATTAACAAAGCAGAGAAAAAGACACCAGCTCAGCAACTGCCCCGCATTAACGCACGGCTTAGAGAAGGTTCAACTTCCGCCTAACAAAAACGGCGAACCGTGTACTTTAGGTATGCCCTGAGCCTGTCATCACAACCATCAGCGAATTCTCCTGGAAACAAAAGGACAGCGCAAACGCAGCTCCATCCATGCGCTCGCCAGAAGCAGCTCAGACGGGAACCAGACAGCGGGGAGCCAGGGCCCCGCAAACCAGCTGAACAAACGCACAAGAGCCAAGCTCAGCAGCTCCACCCTTCGAAAGGTTCATGACACCATAGTAGTTGCTGCCCTATTGGGGGAAACTATTTTAAGCCTAATTAGCATGAAATTTTTAGAATGCAAATGCTTTTCATTTAGACATACAGCAAAATGCCACGACATTTCTTCCATCCATTTATCATAAACAAGTTAATTACTGTGTAACAAATCGCTCCTTCTGGAATCGGGATGTTGGGGGCTGCTGGGGAGCTGACTCAGGCAAAGAGAAGGAGCCACCAGCCAGTCGTTAATGGCTTACGGCACAGTTCTAACAAAACGGTGACTGTGCAGCTTCGCTTGTCAAATTAAGGTTAAGCTCTCTCTGTTGGAATAACTCAATTAGAAGTAGTCATTATCCATTTAACTTGATTCCTACCAGAATAACAGAAATATTGTGCCTTTTATTTATTTATTTGTGACGCACGCGTCTTGACGGTCATCTCATAGTTCGCAAAGTTTTCTACATAAATAGAGAAATTTTTATCTGCCCTGGCTAGAGTGTATGTCAGCATTAGCTTTCGCCTCCTTATGTGTAAACTTATTTCTAAGATATAAAACGTCTCTTTGTTCCTGAGAACAAGGAGGGGGGGCACACACAGGTGTGGAAGAAGCAATGGGACCCTCGCCCACCCCAGAGGAGGGGAGGGGCAAGGTCCCCAATGCCTGGGAGAGAATGCCACTCTCCCCTCAACCAGGGTGGCGCTGGGCCTCATCATGGGCAGGAGCAGGTGCTCAGAATGCGAGTCACGCATCCACAAACCCCACAAGCTGGACCAGGTTCACCTCGGATGATGAGCTCTTCATCCTCCACTTGAGAAACCACCTGGGCTCACGGGCTAGGCCAACATCCCGCCAGCCATCAAGGCTTCCCACCACCCAGGCCGGCTCAGCCTGGACCCGCACAGCCCACCCGGAGCAAGAGGAGGCGCCTGTGTGAAATCTCACATTTATCACAAAGAGTATGAGAATCTGTCATTCTCTTCTGTAGTCGACAGCATTTGTCGTTACTAAAACAGAGGCATTTTTTTTTCCTTAAATTCCTGAATAAAACTGATACTCCAAGATCTCATCAAGTTTAGCTCCACACCCAGGGAGGCATCAGGACAGGACGCCAGAACTCAGGACGTGCAAACAGCGGTATCACACCAAGTGGCTCCCGTTATGCGCAACAGTACAGGGCAGTGAGTGTGACGGAATCTTCCGGGCCTTCTCTGCAGGCACACAGGGATGCTCAGTAAACCAACCGATCCTGAAAGACGGTCTACCCTTCCTACCTCTAAATGACATACACAGCGCAATCTACAGGGTCTCTCGAAAGCTCTTACCACAGCCGTGCACATGTGTTTCAGTTCTGGTTCATCTCTTTTGGTAATCCGTGGAAGAGTCAATAAGATCACAGCCCTGCTTCCGCAATCCACTCAGATAACAACAAGCAAGCAGGAAAGGTTGGATGCAGTGCAAAATAAAACTCCTGATTCATATAATCAGAAACAAACAAGGAAAGCCAAGAAGCTCTGTCTCCAAGGGAGAGGATCTGAAAAGCCACCTCGTTCTGTGTTCACACACACAAAGGAACTGCTGTCAGTTCTTGGGGGGAAATTCTCTATTCCCTGAAACACAAAACTGGGGAGAAAGGCAGCAGTCGGAGGATTATTTAGTCGTGAATGCTGAAACCCAGCTTTGCCGGTTTATCTAAAGTTCGCTCCCCCCATTGCTTTGAAATGAGCTACAAGCTGCCACTCTGGGACGGTGATGCTGGGAGCGAAGGCATCAGCAAGGTGCTGGTGGTTTGACTTTGAAACCTCAGGGAAGGAAGAACTGATTCATTTCCCCTCCCATGCAAATATAAAGTTTAATTAGTTTGTCTTGAAAGGGAAAACAGATCAATGTGCAGAATGATCTATTGTCATTTGAGTTTTGAAGCCGTCTCTGACTTCCCCATCACAAATGTGGATATAATCCTGCAGTTACGATAAGGCTAATTGGTTGTTCCCTCCTGCATGTGTGTTTTCGTGTTGTCAGTGGGGCAGTAATGAAAATGAATGCCACATTTGTGAACAGAACGTCTGTGGGCTTATTTACTGCATTTCCAACAACATCGTCTGCCTTAGCATGCATTTCAAAGCAGGGATAATTTAAGAATCCAGAATTTCATACATAAAAATACTTAGTAAGAAAGTCTCTCTCTGCTCATTATTTGGGTGACTTTACATCCGAACTCCAATTTGTTGCCCAGGAAATGATTCACCTCCCTCAAAAACGACAGGGACTCTGCATCATCCACCTGTGACGCCAAATGCCCTTTGGGTTGACCGGTCTGTACCTCAGTGACCTCACAACCACCATTTTGCAAAGAGCCTGGTTCAAAGAGCTCAGCCTTGCCTCTTCCATCGAAATGTTCCCCAATGCTGAGCATCGCTGAGATCCATTTCCGCCCTCCACCCCACCTTACCTTTGAGGAGCTTCTCTCCTTCCAGAATGTTTTGGGAGATTAATGCCGTGTAATCTTCTTCAGAGAATCCAGCCTTGCAGGTCTCCCTGGCTGTAAGATCCCCATTATGGGCCTGAGAAGGAAAGAAGAGAGAATAGGCATAGTCTGCGGAAATTCAACCCCACGCACGTTTATCAGGGGCCTGAGTGGCAAGGTCTGGGGCTATGACAGGAATGCCACAAACCACAGCCTCCACGCAGGGGTAACGTGGTGTCTGCTTCTGTGGCCTTAATGGACATTAGCCTGGGGATAGGGGCGTGTGTTGTGGGGGGAGGGCTGCGCTTGCCAGGGCCTCAGCGGCACTTGGCGAGGGGAACGCCTGAGGAGCAGCAGGCTGGAGAGAAAGGAGTTAGCCAAGGAAGCCGCCGGGTGGGGAGGTCATCACTCCAGTAGAGACCTTTCACCCTGAGGGCCCAATGGGGGGCGCTGGGAGCGGTGGACTGGCGGGCTGCCTCCTCCCTGTGGCCACCAGGGAGGGAGGAGGGGGGCAGGGCCAGAAAGGAGATTCTTCAAGACCGGGCTGAGAGCCTGCCTCTGAGGAAGGCTGCAAGAACGCAGGGTGACGAGGAGGGGGGCGGGTTCACCCCTTCATCCTCTCCCGCCATTTCATTCCCTGGACATTTGTCCACCTTTGGAACCCCCCTCTCCAGCCCATCCAGGCGAGAGAGCTCCCCTAACTGAGCGGAAAGGGTGGGTGTCCTGGCCTCGGAGCACTCTCTGCTTTCCCGCCCAGTGGGAGATCCAGAGCCCACGGCACGAGGAGCAGGGCAGGCTGGGGGTGGGTGGTGGGCCCCTCCCAGGCTGCAGGGAGCAGCAGCCACAGGTCAGCCGCGCTGCGCTCGGCTTGGGGAATGGAGGACAGACAGTGTGTGCCACAGGGACGCCAGCCCCGCGACGGGAGAAGGAGCGCAGCGACGCCTGCTCTCTGGCGAGCAGGGGGCAGGGGCGCAGCCCGCGCCCCGCAGTGGCGCCTTCGCCGGGGCTGCCGGAGCGGAACGCGCCTCCCCGCCGCCGCCTCCAGCCCCTCCCGCCGCCGCCGCCCGCCCTGGGTTCTAGAGGCCGCCGGAGCCCGAGCTCCCGGCTCCGGACGCGGGCGCCCCGCATCCGAAAGCATCCAAGGAAGCAGAGCGGAGCGCGGGGTCAGTACTCGGGAGAAGCTGCAAACCACGGCGCCCAGGAAAGTTTCCACCCGCCGCGGTGTGTGTGGAGCGCACCCCGACGGCCCGAGCCTCCGAGCCGGTCTCGGCGGCGGGCACTCGTTTGTTTCCGAGGTACAACAGCGCGGCCCGGGAGGAGCAGCGAGGCCGATCGGCCACGAGAGGGGGTTCCTGCAACTCCCGCGGCCTCGCCGCCTCCCCCCAGGGGCGCCACCCGGCGCAGCCCGCACGCTGCCCCCGCGGCCCTGCACCCAGCAGCGCAGAGCAGGGCGGGCGACTGCGCTCCGGGTTCCGCAGGAAGAAGGCGGCCGCCTGGATCGCGCTCCCGGGGCACCTCGCTCTGCGCCCGCTCGGCGCCCGGCTCCCCGGCCCCGTTACGAGCAGCGGGGGCCCCGCCGGACACGGGATCCAGCCCGCGCCGCGGAGAGTCCGTAGCGAGGATGCCCCGCGGTCCACATCGGCCGCCCACCCGACTGCCGGCACCCACAGGACAGAGGCGGCGCCGCGCCGGGAGCCCCCAGCCCCCGGGCAGGGGCTGCCAGACCCGGTACTCCGAGCACCCTGATGCCCGGTCCGCTGCCGCCAGGCTCCCTTCGCCTGCAGCTCTCGCCGGGGCTGGGCTCGCCAACTCCCGAGACGCGCGGCTCCCGGGCGATGGAGGGCGCGCCGGCTCCGCCAGCGGGCAGCCTGCCCGGGCGCGGGCGAGCCGAGCTCCGGGCAGCGGCCGCGGACCTGGGCGGCTGAGGGATGGTCGGCGGGTCCCGCTTCGGGCAGAGCTCCCTGGGTCCCCCACCCACCCACACTCCCATCCGGCTCCGCACCGCCGCTCCCCGCTGCCCCGGCGGCTCCCCGCTCCAGCCGACCGCAGGCGGCTTCGCGGAGCGCGGGAGCCGGCTGGATGCAGCGGTGCGCGTGGCAGGGCGCCCAGCGCGGGCCGGGGAAGCCCGGGAGAGCCCCGCCGGGCGAGTGCGCGCCCCGCTGGCTCCGGAGGGGCCCCGCGCTGCCCGGGGCTTCCGAGCGGCAGGGGCAGGAGGCGGCAACTTACCCGGAGCGCGCCGGAGAGCCAGAGCAGGACGAGAAGCACGCCCGAGCCCGCGGTCATCTTCCCCGCCACGCCGCGCCCGGCGCCCGCCCGGTGCCCGGCGCCCGGATCGCCGCCTCCGATCCCGCCGCTCCGATCGCCGCC